>NC_135398.1:13540329-13675329 GCF_051989625.1 Stigmatopora argus
GTACCCTGGTTTCCTCCCACATTCCAAAAGCATGCAAGGTAGGCTGATTGGACACTCTAAATTGCCCCTAGGTATAGGTGTGAGTGTGCATGGTTTTCTGTCTCCTCGTGCCCTGCGATTGACTGGCCACCTCCTCTGGCCCGGAGTCATCTGGGATAGGCTCCAGCACCCCACGCGACCCTAGTGAGGATACAGCGGTTGAGAAAATGAGATGAGATGAGATGAGATATTTATATAATGAATTTTAATTTATACTGAAATATTATATTTAGAATTTAATTATATTTGATTAAAATCAGGCAGCGGCCCGTTGACCAAGTGGGAAACCATCGGGCTCACAATTCTGGGATCAAGGGTTCGATCTCAGGTTGGTCCTCACTTTATGGAGTTTGCATGCTCTCTTTGCATGCATGGCTGGAAACTCTAAATTGCCCCTAGGTATGAGCATGAATCGTTGTCTGTCTCCTTGTGCCCTGTGATTGGCTGGCCACCAATTCAGGGTGTCCCATACCTGGTGCCCATAGTTAGCTGGGATAGGCTCCAGGACCCCCCGCGAACCTTGTGAAATGAATAAAATCAGGCAGCCTGGTGGAAGAGTGGTTAGCGAGTCGGACTCACAGTTATGGGGTCGAGGGTTCGATCTGGCAACCATTCACGAACTCAATGCATACCTATGGGCAATTTAGAGTGTTCAACAAGCCTACCAAGCAAGGCACTTTACTTCTCTCTGCAGGTAAAAATTTGTTATTACACTTCAAGTACAAGTGGATTTTCATAGCCTGGAAGCGCCAAGAGATAAACAAATCATTGTTGAATTCATTATTATTATTGATTCATTAATTTTCTTGTACCGCTTACCCTCACAAGGGTCGCTGGGCGTGCTGGGGTCTATCCCAGACAACCACGGACAGTAGGTGGGGGGACACCCTGAATTGGTTGTCAGCCAATCGCAGTATTATTACTGTTACAATTTTTTACTATTTGTGTATGTTCCTGCTTGTCCAGTGGAAGCATGAATAGCACGTTCGCCTCACAATTCAGAGATCAAGGATTCAAAACCCAGTGGGTTCCAACTTTTCTCTATGTTCTCTGCATGGGTTTTCTCCAGCACGGTAGGGTGTATGATGACAATTAGGCTTTTGTCGAGTCATTGATGATGACAAAGCCTATGTCCGATTATTATTATTATTGAACACTCTAAATTGCCCTAAGGCAAGGGTGTCGGACCATTTTAGATATAATATTTAGATTTTTTTATATATATAAATGGATTAAAAGAACTGGATTAAAAGCCCTGAATATTCAGTTTTTTATAAAAAACAATGTTTATATTAGCTTTTTTTTTTTCATTTTTAGATTTTACAAAATGATTTTTGAACTAAAAACAGAAAAAATGATAAAAAAATACAATTATTGATTTAAAAGGGGGAAAATCAGGAAATTTAATATAGATCTATACTCTTCATTTTAATTTGATCCTAAAACAGAAAGTCAGCACTCATGATTTACTTTCCCGGGCCACACAAAATGATGCGGTGGGCCAGATTTGGCCCCCGGGCCGCCACTTTGACACATGTACCCTAAGGTATGAGTATGAGCATGACTTGTTGTCTGTCTCCTTGTGCCCTGTGATTGGCTGGCAACCAATTCAGGGTGTCACCAGTCTGCTGCCCATAGTTGGCTGGGATAGGCTCCAGCACCCTCATGACCCTTGTGAGGGCCGGCGGTACAGAAAATGACTGAATTAATGTGTATCTTCCATTGTTGTTATACTGTGACTATTAAGGATAGAAGGATTCTTATTTCATTTTCTGCATGTGATAATATCTGCAGTCTTGGTTAAAAATTGAGGAAGATTTGGCAGTAGCAATCCCCAAATAGTATGGGTGGATTTTCTCCGGTATTCTAGTTTCCTTGCATATTCCCAAAACAGGCACGGTAGGTTCTTTGAATGAATGAATAAAAACAAAATGATTTTTTTTAAAGGAATAAAATGAGATATACTCTGGCTATGGGCCCCAGTAAGAGTCTAAGGAGATTTTTATTATTATGCCTTAGACCAAGGGTGTCAGACTCGGGTTGGTTCGCGGGCCGCTTTAACGTCAACTTGATTCCGCGTGCGCCGGACCATTGTAGATATAATATTTAGATTTTTTTTATAAATGGATTAAAAGAACTGGATTAAAAGCCCTGAATATTCAGTTTTTATAGGTCTAAAACTATGTTTATTTCAGCTTTTTTAATATATTTTTAGATTTTACAAAATGATTTTTGAACTAAAAACACAGAAAAATGGATTAAAAAATTACAATTATTGATTTCAAAGGGGGAAAATCAGGAAATGTAATATACATCTATACTCTTCATTTTAATTTGATCCTAAAACAGAAAGTCGGCACTCATGATTTACTTTCCCGGGCCACACAAAATGATGCGGCGGGCCAGATTTGGCCCCCAGGGCGCCACTTTGACACATATGCCTTAGACGATAAAAGGTGTCAAATTCATTTAAGTAGGGAGAAAAGACCTTGTAATGCCATTTACAGTGCTAGACAGTAGACACCCAATGGTTCAGGGGATTGATTTATATTGTTCTAAAAAGTGTAATTCATCTTTCAAGTTTCTACCCATCTCTCTAACTCCAGGTCCCCGCGACCCAACCTTGGAGACAAGGGAGAAAAAGAATGGATGGATGCATCATTCATTCATTTTCTGAACCGCTATGTCCTCACTAGGGTCGCGGGGGGTGCTGGGGCCTATCTCAGCTGAGCCAGCTGCGGGGACACCCTGAATCGATGGCCAGCCGACCGCAGGGCACAAGTAGATGGACAACCATGCACACTCATATCCATACCTTGGGCAATTTAGAGTGTCCAATCAGCCTACCTTGCGTGTTTTTGAAATGTGGGAGGAAACCGGAGTACCCGGTTGAAACTCATTCAGAACATGCAAACTCCAAACAGGTGGACCTGGATTTGAACCCAGGACCCCAGAGTTGTGAGGTCGACGCGCTAACCACTCAACCCGCCAGGCGGCTGGATGCATCATAATACATTTTTCATAATAAATTAACTGAAGAAAATGTTTAATTTTCATAATATATGCATCTATTTTTCTACAGAAAAGCTTAGTATCTAAAATAATTTAATCGTAAATCGTAAATTTAATCGTAAAATAAAGTGACTATTATTATACATTTTTCATAATAAATTAACTGAAGAAAATGTTTAATTTTCATAATATATGCATCTATTTTTCTACAGAAAAGCTTAGTATCTAAAATAATTTAATCGTAAAATAAAGTGACTAGCGGCCCGGTGGAGCGAGTGGTTAGCGCCTCGGCCTCACAGCTCTGGGGTCCTGGGTTCAAATCCAGGTCATGTCCATCTGTGTGGAGTTTGCATGTTCTCCCTGGGCCTGTGTGGGTTTCCTCCGGGTACTCCGGTTTCCTCCCACATTCCAAAAACATGCATGGTAGGCTGATGGTTGTCTGTCTCCTTGTGCCCTGTGATTGGCTGGCCACCGATTCAGGGTGTCCCCCGCCTCTGGCCTGGAAACAGCTGGGATTGGCTCCAGCACCCCCGCGACCCTAATGAGGATAAAGCGGTTTAGAAAATGAGATGAGATGAGATAAAGTGACTAAAAGGAGGGGCATAAACTTTCATAAAAAAATATAATTTCATGCATGTTAAAACAACAAATAGCATGTCTATTTTTTAACCAGACGGGGCGCAACTCGGGTTGTTGATAAAATATATAAATATAATATTAGTTTAGTGATCTATATAATGTATAGATGCCTGAGCTGAACCAGTATGTATTTCAGTAAGTTAAATGTGTTCTTTTTAACATTCAATCTGGAGGAATAAAAAAAACTTTCACATGCTGTCGGAAGTGAGACTAGTACTAATTTTGTTGACAGTCTGTTCGAAATTAAAATATTTGTAATTTCCGAGGGCACATGAAGTATACATTTTGTCGCGTGGCGAGGGTGGGCCTGGTGACGTAGGGCTGAGGCTCTTGGCTGTTTATTGTTCCTTCTTCAACGCCGATACAGAAAAACAGGCTAACACGCTTTTCCACGCAGTTTACGGTGGGGTTTACGAAGGTCTGATAGTCTGGACAGCTGACTCCGCATAACGACGACCATGGCATACGCATACCTCTTCAAATACATCATCATCGGAGACACAGGTAGGCTGCAACAAGCTAGACTCTATATTAGCTTGCAGCTAGCTGTTAGCCTCTGGCTAGCGGTCCATTTCCGCAGTGTTGGATGTCCAATGACGTGGTAAAAGTAGACGCAGAGGTGGGATGACAGTACCCCCTCTTGAACGGTTAAAACCCCGGGGCATGGTTGCTTATAGGAAAACAGCACTGTAAATTAAATGTGAAAATTCTAAGTCCAACTACAGCAAGTATAAAAATGTAGCAGTAGCTGTTTACGTTCACTGACAGAATACGGGCCTCTTCTTGGGGTGGGGGTGTTAGCCGCAGCCAGCTAGCATACTGAACTACCTAGCCAGCATTTAGAGTTTAACCAAATATTACGCAAGCGACCATCACATCAGTAAACAACCATGTCTCAAATTCGGGACATATCATAAAACAAGCACCAACGGCGTTGTCACGGTTCCAATTAATAAAACCCAGGAGGAGGAGGCCAGTATGGAAAATCAAGGCTCGGATATTCCCCGAAATGGCGTAGATCGGTGGTTATTTTTAATTGCGTATTAGATAGGTGTGTTATGACGTCTCGGGTAGTGTATTTTTTTCCTAACTTTTGAAATATTCCTGTTGTTAACATCTCTGCGTGTGTACTAGGTGATTAAAACCATGATTGATGTTTTCATCTGGACACCTGCCCGCCCTCACAAGGAGCCAAAACAACAATATCGAAAATACATAAATACATTTTTTGGGGAGGGGTGATATCAATTAACACGTTGGCTGCAGTTTATAGTGATTGACAAGCAGTCCATTTGAACTGGGAGAGTTGGCAGGAAAAAAATCCCTGTTCCAATTCTTTTTTATTTAAGTCTTTTAATATTATTTTTTCCTGATGCCCATGTGTTTAGACCAGTAAAAGTAATGCACCCAGTGAATGAAAAATTTATTTTTTTTAAATATTAGAGTAAGCCTGTCTACTACCTACTCAATAAATGCTCTGTTTACAAATATTATGGCATACTAAGTTACTATCATTAGGGCGGCCCGGCACATGAGTGGTTAGCGCGTCGGCCTCACAGTGGTGGTTCTGGGTTCAAATCCAGGTCGGTCCTCCTGTGTGGAGTTTGCATGTTCTCCCCGGGCCTGTGTGGGTTTTCTCCGGGTACGGACACTCTAAATTGCCCCTAAGTATGAGTGTGAGCGTGAATGGATGTTTGTCTCCTTGGGACCTGCGATTTGGCCTACTGAGGGTAAAGCGGTTCAGAAAATGAGATGAGATGAGTTACTATCATTAGGTTCTAAAGAGAAGTCGTCCCACTCAGCTGACATGCTTGGCAAGTGGTTTGATTTACAGGAGCCAAAAGGCACGCAAGTACAGGAGTGGATCCAATCTTGTGTCCAAACATGATACTGCCTAATACTCCCCCCAAAATGGCCGCAATATTGATACCGACATCAATACATTTGCTGCCAACCCTTCCAATTCAAATGGACTGGATGTTTACAAGTGACAAACAGTGAAATTCACAGCAGGAGAATGAAAAGAGCCGCTGA
This sequence comes from Stigmatopora argus, assembly GCF_051989625.1. Lineage (NCBI taxonomy): Eukaryota > Metazoa > Chordata > Actinopteri > Syngnathiformes > Syngnathidae > Stigmatopora > Stigmatopora argus. The sequence goes on from NC_135398.1 coordinate 13,546,054, forward strand.
ATTCATGTATACCAATTTCAATGTCACTAAAAAAGTGCGAGTCAAATAGCGTATTTTCTCGCATATTAGCCGTATCTGTAACTAAAAAAATGATGGCTTAATCAAGGGTACGGCTTATATGCGCACAAGACTTGCAGCGTTGCTATACTCTTTTTGACCAGTAGATGTCGGCAATTAACATTTACGATTTGTTGGTTGTTTTCTGTTTTCCAGTAAGAAAACAACCATTACTGGATGAATTAATAACTTCCTTATGATATTGAACCTAATAATGTGCTTTTGATTCATACAGTATCTCAGAAATACCATGTGTGATGATTTTTTTTTAGATTTTCCCTTCAAAGTAACAATTCCTTTGTATGCTTACGCATAAAGAGTTCAATTTTATTCTCTGGAATTAAGATGTGAACATGCCACAACTTGGGGGTTGGTCTTGGGTATTTGTTTTTTTTTGTTGTATTTTAGTATTTTTCTGTTTATTTATATATACAAATTGCAATGCTTGGATTGTAATTACCTGATTTTCATTTAGTTAGATTTAGGAATTTCATGATAATCTCATTGACCATAATACACAATTGTCTGTGATACTAGTGTTATGTGATTTTTTTTTATATAGTTTAATCTTAATATAATAGTAAAGTCTTCAGTAAATTAAGGGACTCTCTTCCATCTGGCCTTTATCATTCCTGTCTAGCAATCTGCGCCTCAAAATGTAGCTATCCCCTAGAAACGTGAGGATGACCATGGCATGCTCTGTAAAATAAACCTGTACCAAGTCAATGGCCTTTACTTTTTACGGGCAGTTATGTAGAAGGCGCTTCATAATAATTATTTAGAGATTAATCGTAATGTAGAGCTGAACAATTTTGGAAAAAAAATCTTGCCAATATTATTTTGATGTGATTCACTTTTTTCTTCATATCGAACCTTAGTGCCAAATTCGCAAAGCTATATTAAAAAACATAATTAAAAATTGCATCATGCCATCCAAAAATAAGCGCTAAGTTATACTGCGAGCACTCAAGCATTATGGAATCTTTTAAAGTTTTTAAAAATTGGTTCCAAAAAGCATGATGCTAACTACCATATGTCTGAATATCTTAACTCCTACCATTGTGAAAGTTTTATGTTTTTTTGCCGAAGTTGTTTGAACTTTTATGCAACTGTAGCCATTTGTGGTACAGTGGTACCTCGACATACGAGCACCCCGACATACGAGAATTTCGAGATACTGGTAAAATTTCCAGCAAATAGTTATCTCTAGATACGAGAAAGCCAGGTGCCCAAGACATGAGAGGCTGTTTATGATTTTAGCGCATGGCCTTTTTTGCCGCATCTCTTTCGTGTATAACAGATATCTACGAGCACTCGGCAGAGCGTTGCATTTTTTCAGTGTTTTTTTCCGTCACTCAGCGTGAATGGCGGAGCGATCGCTACGAGAAGTATATATTACTTCTCGTTAGCTGCTCATAAGAACATCAGGGGCACTGGCTCAATCCCCGCAACTCCCTCATTGTAATGTCTGTGGTCGGAACTCCCTCTTTGTAATGTCTCTGGTCGCAACTCCCTCTTTGTAATGTCTCTGGTCGCAACTCCCTCTTTGTAATGTCTCTGGTCGCAACTCCCTCTTTGTAACGTCTCTGGTCGCAACTCCCTCTTTGTAATGTCTCTGGTCGCAACTCACTCTTTGTAATGTCTCTGCGAGCACTGGGTGGAGCGTTGAATTATTGTTTTTTTTCCCAGTGTTTTTCCCCACCTTAGCCTGTTAGCTCCCGTTGGCAGAGCGATCACTAATTCAAGACTACTTCTCGTTGGCAAGTGGTCGTGCGTTATCCTATTGTGAGGACATTTGTGTGCATCATTTTCGGAATATTTTGAAGGGAATACAAACTCAAACAACCCTCGATATTAGCTGAAAGTCAGTGTGGAGGCGGGGCAAACAGAGCCAACCCGGCTGGGACAAAGGTATAAAAATGTAAAACAAATTTGGAATTAAGTTGAGTGTAAGGTTAGATTAAACTTATTTTTGAGTGTGTCTGCATCGTAATCCAAGTTCATTTACTTTTGTTTGTTATATTACGATTCACCGGTGCAAAAAGTCTCCCCCGCTCTTCACTTCGTGGCTTCAACATTCATGGCTTCACTCTATCGCGGTATTTTATATTAAGCATCCAAATAAAATATATTCATAAAAATGTCAAAATTCACACTGAAACTCGCAGGCGGAAGACACTTCCCTGTCTTCCCCTTACCACTCAGAAAAATGACGGAAGACAGTGGACTATCTCTCAACTCAACTCCAAAGAAGAAAAATGCCGGACGCCGGGTGGAGGCTGTCCTTCTTACCCAAAAGTAGAGCTCGGAGCGGACTATAAGGCCGGGATTCTTAGTGAATGTGGATTTTTTCATAAATGCAAGCTCCGGGCAACCTTATGTCGGACGCCATCACCCTTATCCGAAAATAGAACGCTGTGGGTGGACAGTAAGACCGGGATCCTCGCTTGGGCTAAATTTTTCCTGGAATGCGAGCTCCGGGCGACCTCTTAGCGGACGCCGTCGCTCTTATCCAAAAATAGACCTCTCTGGTCAGGTAAGATAGCTCGACGGCGCGGAGGAGCAAAGTGGAAGTTTAATTTCCAAATCTTCACAGCAATAAAGATGAAGAAGCTGGTCTTAGTGCTTTGAGACATCGGCAAGAAATTTTGAATATGGCTCACAGGTTGAAACAGTGTCCCAGAGATTGATTACAACATGGTCATAGCCATTGAATATGGCAATCGACTTGACGCTGTCGAACTCCCCGTCACCATGTTCCTTTTGCGCCAAAAACCTCCCGCACAAGTCCTCCTGCTGACCAGACGACACCTCTCGAATCTGACGAAGAAGATTTACCTGACTTTGAATAAAGCGCTCAATAACCTGCACACTAAATTATTATCATCATGTGGTTATCTAACAATGAACAATTAAATATTGTGGATAATCAATGGCTTTCTTAACAATCAGTGCAAGCAATAACTGAGTAAACCATTATAGCAGATATATTTTATGTGCAATTTGTACCCTTTCCCTACAGTGTGCCAATTTTAGTTTTGCTGCCTTTTCCTTAAGATTTTCTAAACTTGAGATCTCAATTCATAATATTGTTGTTAATGATAATTCTTTCTTTTCATTTATCTTTTCAGGTGTTGGAAAATCTTGTCTATTACTACAGTTCACAGACAAGCGGTTTCAGCCTGTTCACGACCTTACCATTGGTAAGACCGTGTGCTTTTCTATTATACTGTATATTTGTCAGTAATCATAAGTGGTATATAATATGGTTGTATGAATGGATGTCAGTGCACAAAATTAAATTCAATACTGTCAATACTGATTTTTAGGCTATTATTATTTAACACTTGAAAGAAGATATTTTAATGTACTTTTTCCAGAGTCCAGTCCAGAACTAAAATCAGTGTTTCCTTTTGAAATGGAGAGGAATGAGATTTTTACTTTCTACCCCCTCATTTTTATCAGCTGCACTGTAATGCAGAGATGTTGAAATTTTGTTTTGTGTTTTAGAGTAAATAAATGTCCATGCTGTATTATTTCACAGCTTTTACCATAAATGAAGAACATCCACATTAAATAACGTTAGTACTTTACAACAAGTCTTTTGAACAGAATATTTAGGACAGCTCGTCTTGGTTGGTATTCTTAGGGTATGATTGAAGAAATCAAGTTCATATTGTGCAAAAGCATTGTTACCTCAAAATACAGTCATCGACTCACCTGACTCAGATTGATTTTTCAATTTATTTGGATTGCGAGGGCTAATTCATTTTTAATTGTTAAAATGAATTTACCATCTACTCATGACAAACTAAATGTTTCAATTTGATTTTTAAGAGACAGGTGTCCAATCATGTATCTTTGTCAACGGCATTGAAAGAGATCATAGCTAAACCTTATGTTTTAATTATTTCAAGCAGTTAACACGTATCTTAATAAATTATTAGCTCTCATGGTTTTAGCAAAATACCTAATTTCTTTAAACAAATGTTACATCACATTTTTAAACAAGTTACCTTTTTTCATTGAAACAAGCTAACCCTAATCCTACCTTTTGCATATATGGAGCATATGAAAGGCCTAGTATCTATTAGCTTAGCAGACAGTTCTCAGTCATGAGTCTTTGATGGAGCCATTTGCTTATTCTTATTTGAGAAGTAGATACTGAAGTCGGCGGGGTTAAAAGTGGAACAATAAAAATAAGTCTCCTTGTGAAATTATTTAAATTCTCAAATGCAGAAGTTTGCTAAACACTAATATATTCATACTGTATGAGAGAAACTTAACTTTCTGCTTGCCTACTATCACTGTGAACTGAGAAAGTGTTTGACATCTGTTTTATTTGCAAGCTGCTGTTTGTTAATTGAGGTTACACAGAAATCAAAAGTCATGGAATCTTTTGGTGCACATTTTAAAATTTAAATCTCTTATTCTTTCTCTCCTAAATTCAGGGGTAGAGTTTGGAGCAAGGATGATCACTATAGATGGCAAACAGATCAAACTGCAGATCTGGGATACGGTAACATGCATATTTTTTATTTTATTTTAATTCATTTCATGTGAATTACTAAATGGATTTGTACTCATTTAAGTGTTAATATTGTACTAATACTGCCAATTTAAAGTCCTTTTTATCATGGAGTTTTACCGTATTTATTCGAGTATAACACGCACCCATAATTTGTGACTAAAAATTGGCATAAATTTTTTTTTTAGTTTTTCACAGCTCGCACCAAGGATTGATTGCACCAGTGCTGATAACTGGCAAATGCTGAACACATGTCGCCATGACAAAACATTTATTTACAACATTTGGTACGGAAACCTGGTAAAACAAACTACTACCATTATAAACACAATTCTCAAATTTAAATTAACTTGGATTAATATATACAGACACACTCGAACATACGTTTAATATAACTTTACACAAAACTGAATTCTAATTTTGTTTTAATTTTTTTACCTTCGTTCTGCGGGTTAACTGTTTGCCAAGTCTCCACCCTCACATTCGCTATCGATGGGCTGTTTGCTGTTGTATTCCCTTCAAAATCTTCCGAAAATGATGCACACAAATGCCCTCGCAATAGGATAACGCACGACCACTTGCCAACGAGATGTAGTCTTGAATGAGCGATCGCGGGAGCTAACAGGCTAAGGAAGGAAAAGCAGGAAATGCAACAGCTCAACCTACCCAGGTATTGATAGTGGGTAATGAAGTTTTATTCTGAGAAAGGGTGCCATTGGCTATCGGTATTGTGTGCACGAGTATACTTCATCACCCAGAAAGCCCTCTTTTTGCTCGCGCATGCGCGTTGTGCATTTTCTGGTCCATGTGTAGGAGAAACTGTGTGAAGAAATCGTTTAGTGCTCGTATATATCTGTTATACACGAAAGAGATGCGGCAAAAAAGACAGTGCGCTACAATGATAAACAGCCTCTCGTGTCATGGCCACTTGGCTTTCTCGCATCTTGAAATTTTTCTCGTATCTAGAACGAATTATTTGCTCGAAATTTTCCTCGTATCTCGAGCATCTCGTAGGTAGAGCTGCTCGTATGTAGAGGTACCACTGTAGTCAAAAATAAAACTCACACACATCCATACATATTGAAATTGTACAAAAAAAGTTGTGTAATGTTGGATCAGCTCACCAATGGCTGAATGGGAGGACAGAACCCGGCAGAGCGCCGTATGTATGACTCAGAAGAAAAACAGTACCCTCGTGTTTATCTTGCGACGTGTTGGAATACGAACTTGATAGTGGGTCAGAGGAAGAATTAAATCCCGAATCACATGAGATTTTACTGCACAAGTTCAAACTGGAGGCTGAAGCAACAACACAACGCCCATGACTGAGAGAAACAGGAAACCTGACACAGAAGCATCGTCTCTACTGAATCTGAACTGATTTTCCATTTACAAAGCGCAACTTCAGAAGCAAACATTGATTGAAAAACTAATGATTCATCATTTGACCGGGAGTTTCTTACTTGTTATTTTGCTGTTGTTGGTCAGGGCCAACAATGGCAGCTAAAACCTAGTTGTTTTGATTGCCATGTCATTGGAACACTGTATATTTACCTGCAGTTTTCGCCAAAACAACCCAATTCATTAGCCACACATCATTTGCCACTTGGTGAAAGCAATCTTCGGAAAACGGACGGAAAAAAATAGAGGGTCATAGTGAGCCTCCTCGGCCAGCAGCGAAATGCTAAATTGAAGAACTTCCCTCACATAATTCAAGAGAATGGTTGGAGCAAGTTTTTAAGATGGATGAGGATGCCTTCACGGACATTCTTATTCAAAGATGAAGTGAACGTGCAGAACATCATGTATGGGAATGCTGCTGGCTTCATGGTAAAACCAGCCTTAATCTACAAGTTCGACCGTCCTCATGCTTTAAAAAACAAGAACAAAGCCTTGCTGCCTGTCTACTGGATGAGCAACAAGAAACCCTGGATCACGAAAGCCTTCACAAATGACTGGTTCTTAAACTGTTTCATCTCGAACGCGAAGCTGTACCTCGCTGAAAGGGGGCACCCTTCAAGGTCCTCCTTCTACTGCACTGTGCAGGAGGACTTGAATTATATTGCATGCATTTATTGTCATACAAGTATAATGGACTTGGACGAAAACTCCCATTTACCTGACTTCTGCCATTTTGCATCTCTTGTCTTTCACTTGCAAGTTTCAGCATGAATTTTGACATAACGCAGGACGTTGGAGGCATTTCAACGCCAATTCAAAATCCATACAATTCTGAAAGAAGCTCGCTGTCTTTCTGTGCGTGATTCGAAATGTATTTAATGTAATGTAATCCGAAGAAAAGGCATGACGCTGTTTGTATTATCGATGCGTCATTCTTCTATGGCAGAGGTGGGCAAACCGGTCCTCGAGGGCCGCTGTGGGTGCAGGTTTTTGTTCCAACCGATCCAACACAAACAGTTCAATCAATGAGGTTTCTGCTGAAGCAAGAAGCACCTGACTGCAATCCACTGATTGCACTTCTAAGATACCAGATTGGTGGAAAGATTTCCTCCTATAGGTTGGAATGAAAACCCGTACCAACTGCGGCCCTTTCTGGAATAGTTTGCCCACCCCTGTTCTATGGTGAAGTTTCCCTTCTTCTTCTGCGCTGAGTGCCACCCATTTCAGCGCCGAAGAAGAAGCGGGGCCCTAACTTCGCCCATTTTTCATCTCCTGTCTTCCGCTTGTGAGTTTCAGCGTGGATTTTGACATTTTTATGAACTTTTTTTTTGTACCCAACATAGAAAACCGTGATGTACAGAAGCCGCAAAGTGGTGAAGGATCACAGTATATATGCAGTGCCGTGAAAAAGTATTGCCCCCTTTCTAATTTCTGTTTTTTTTTTTGCATATTTATTACACACAGGTTTCAGACCATCAAATCAATTTCCGTATGAAGCAGAGACAACCCGAGGAAAGAGAAAATGCAGTCTAAATCAGGGGTGGCCAAGTCCGGTCCTCAAGAGCCCCTATCCAGTCTGTTTTCCATGTCTCCCTCTACCAACACACCTGAATCAAATAATCGGGACTGGTATGAAGCTTCTGGACAGCTTGCTATTGAGTTGATCATTTGATTCAGGTGTGGTAGAGGAGGGAGATGTGGAAAACAGAATGGATAGGGGCTCTCGAAGACCGGACTTGGCCACCCCTGCTCTAAATCATGATTTTATTTACCATTGCAGACTTGTCTGGCCCTCTGTGTAAAAGTAATTGGACGCCCTTTGTTAAATCACAAAATAACTGTGACTACAATGCTGTACTTTTGCAATAGTTTGCAAAAACACAATATTTCAATTCATGTAAAAACATGATAATAACAGTTTGATTTAAATTGTCGTACGTTAATTTTTCTTTTACATTTTATATCGATTATGCGTGAATCGCATTCACTCCGGAAATGGGACAAGGGTACTCCTGAAATGTGGTCAACGGAGTTTGGCAGCTCTGATGGTGGTGGCAGTCTGATGGTCTGGGGCTGCTTTGCTGCCTCAGGACCAGGACGACTTGCTGCAATTGAGGGAAGAATGAACTCTGCTGTCTAACAGCAACTTTTGAAGGAGAACATTTGGCCCTTAGTTTGTGCGCTCAAACTCTCTCGCTCTTGGAGCATGCAGCAGGACAACGATCCAAAGCCAACCAACAGGTCCACCTCTGAATGGCTCAAAAAATAAAACAAAGTTAAGGTTTTGGAGTGGCCAAGTCAAAGTCCAGATTTAAACCCTATTGAAATGCTGTGGTGGGATTTGAAAGGGCTGTACATGCTAGAAAACCCTCTAAAATTGCAGAATTGAAACAATTCTGCACAGAAGAGTGGGCCAAAATTCCGACAAAGCGTTGTGAAAGACTCATCACAAATTATCGTATTAGGTTCAGGGGGCTTTTTCACAAAAGGCCAGACAAGTTTGTAATTTTTTTTCTGCCTTGGTTAATAAAACCATCATTTAGAAACTGCAATTTCTATTTCCTTGGGTTGTCACTGTCATACTAAAATTGGTTTCATGATCTGAAACCTTTGCATGTGATAAATATGCAAAAAACACTGATATCCGGAAGGGGGCAAATACTTTTTCACAGCACTGTATATGGATATATTTGTATGTGTGTGCGTGTGTGTGTGTTTGTGTTGATTTCATTCATTCGTAGTCGTGCTTATCATTGTGTGACTGAATTTGGAAGTGTGGAAAATGCAGTAAAGTATTTCACCAGCAGGGTGAGGTAGAACACTGCTGTAAAATGCAGCAAATGAGACCAGCAGTGATTTTTCTGTTGATGATGACGTATCTCATTCTCCTTCTGGCTCACTAGTTTGAACATGTTACCTGAAGTTCATTTGTTTTATGATTGCAATGATAAAATTTCTGCTGGCTTTTGTTGGACATATAATAGCACCAATAACATTTTTTTTCAGCAGTACACATTTTCTGATTCCCTGGGTTGCCAGAACAACAGGCTTTTTTTCCTTAGGTCGACTCATTAGTACTTTGACATGATGACTGATTGCATGATCCGCCACCAGACTGGTTGACAAAGTTAGATGACTGGTCGAGTGATTCACCCACTTCCTGGCTGTTTGGTTCAACAACCGAGCTTGTAGAGAAGATCTGCAGCTGCTGGCACAGAGTGCATTTTGTTTGTGTCTGAGGCCCAGATGAGACATAGGCAACATTGTGATTTTACACTGGATGGAGACAAGGAATGAATAGATAGGGTGGGGGGTGTAGGAATGCTTTCCAGGGAGTTCAGCCATTGGGGGTGTAGTTAAAGAGAGAATGGAACGTTGAATAATGGAAGGAACAAAGTGAAGATGAGACAATGAAAACAGGAAGAATAGACCTGTGAATGAACATAAGATGGTGAGCTGTCCTTTATGTCAAAATGTTTACATCACTACAAGCTCATGCAAATATCCTTATAGCTTATGTATGGAGAACTGGAGGTTTTTTTTTACCACATGCTTCGAGAGAATGAGATAAATTGTGAAAGATAGATGGAGCAAGTTAGAGAGGACTCCATTGTATCCTGGTATAGATGCGTCTCTGTCCTGCCTTCTCCCCAACTTTTCGAAATCCCGGAGCTAGAGTGCTCTTGGGGAATCAGGGTTCCATTACCTAGTTGCCTTAAAATCACCAAAGACTAGTTTTTTTTTTTTTACAATAACAGGTTTTTAAGGACACTTTTCCCTATAACTGTCGCATTTAATGATAGGACAGTTGATGACCATTTCTCCCTACGGGCATAATATTATTATTATTACAAGCTACAAATCAATCACCAAAGAAACACGTGAAGCCCATGAAAAAGGACATTTTTCTATTCAATGACACAACCGTAACAATGAAGTAATATCTGTATTCTGTGTATCGGCAATACTGACCTCATAGTTCCTTGGACCCGATCATTGGCAAAATATGCAGTATCGTACACCATTATTCCTTTGTCATTTTTCAGGTAGGGCTTCACTATCAAATATTGTTAGAGTTGATTATTCTGATGATTAACAGAACAAATTGATTTTAAAATAATGCTTTAATTCAGAAAAAACATGAGCTTGTGTTCCCTGTGTGTTTTCTATCAATTGGTTTTGCTTAACTTATTTTTTGGTCCTCAACATTTTCGAGAATATGGAACTGTATTAATCATTTTCCAACGAAAAAGCACATGATTACCAATATCTTAGAATACTATAACCCATTGAGAAGCGTTCTGCTTTCGAGGTGGACTAAGTATATTTACAGTTGAGGGACTGAAATCAACATTTGGGTAATTTTAGTTGCAATGCAATTACTGAATGATTAAATAGTTTTCCATTAATCAATTGTTGAAACTGTAGTGTCGAACCACTTACATTATTTAAAATTCAATTTCATTTCATCATTATATATGTTTCTGTTTAGGCTGGTCAAGAGTCATTCCGGTCCATCACCAGATCTTACTACAGAGGAGCAGCAGGAGCACTCCTCGTCTACGACATCACAAGGTATTAGACAATCACAAACTCACTACTGCACTATAAAGGTTAAAGCGTGTTGAGAAACAAGAAGTTGTTCACGTTCAACCAAGTTACCAATTATATTTTTGGAATGTGGTATGAAATCAAGAGTACCCAAAGTATTTTGACATGTAGTAAGTTTGCTGTCAAAATGTATCACACTGTCTGGTCGCAAGACAATTTTCAATTCAACCGTGCAAGTGAGTAAATTTGCGGCTGAATTCTGCAACTCAAAAATTTTGGGGTTACACTTTAATGTTGTTTTATATACAAAGTATAGCATGTGTATCCATTTTTCAGTTACCACAAAAAACGTTTCCCAATTTATAACTCCAATGGTTACATTTTGGTAAGTTAGAGTTCCTTTATATATAAAATATGAACTTTAGATTCTGAGCATTTTTATGCTATATCAATGAACCTATCAAAAATACGGTTATTGTGTGTGTGTAACATATGTCATTTGCAACTAATGGCGTACATTCATTTTATGTGACTCTTTAGTATCCCATAGGTAATATGAGATTTTGGAAGGAAAGTGTATTTCCTAACAAATCCATCTATATAGTACTCAAATATCCTAAGGATTTTAGCACCGACTCACCATGTATTCTCCTGATCAAGCCATGAATAATAATTTTGTTTTCTTTATTTCTCAATTTCAAGGAGGGACACCTTTAACCACTTGACGACTTGGTTAGAGGATGCTCGCCAACATTCCAACTCCAATATGGTCATAATGCTCATTGGCAACAAGAGGTTAGTTTCTTTATTGTCAAAAATTACAGTATTTATGAACCTCGTGTACTAGGTGCATTTGGAAAGGTTAGTTAGAAAATGTGTAATCACAAAGACTTTTCCTCCGCCCCACGTTAAATGTATTGCAGACAATACAAGATAAGAAAAAATTCGTTCAAATGAAATACATGGTTTCTCAACAGTATTGACTCACTTTGTACCTACAGGTTAAGTAATGTGGTGTTATGTAAGATAGATTCATGTCAAAATGAAGCCTTATTTTCTAACTGCATTTTAGTGGTGGTTTAGGACTACGCTTGATGCGTTGTCATTATATTTAGAATAAGCTGTAACAAATCTTAGTTTGTCACTGCCTAAGTGCTGCTTTTAGATGTGATGCCTGTTAGGATGTGTAGCTTCATGTCAAAATCAAAGATTCTTGGTTGTTACTGGATGGACTCAAGAAAATTCACAGACATTGTTCAATTGTAAACAAGAACTGTGTTTATCCTCAAAGGAATATAAAGCAAGCTTGGTGGCCAAAGGTGGTACTGCAAACAGGATAAAAATATTGCGAGCTCCATGCATTCTCCCTTCAGGTTGACGGCTAAGAAAGCGCTTTGCCATGGAGAGGCATACTGCATTATCATACCAATGTTGCATTTCAATCAGAGAAGACAGAGGCTAACAAACTACGCTAGCAATGATCGGGGGAACATTGAATGAGTACCTGCTACAGTCTTCAAATTTAAGGGTTTACACAGGGATTAAGTTGGTCCACAAATAATGATTTTTAACAAGGTGGTCGATTAACCCAAAAAACGAGGCAAGTTACAAACAAATGTTATAGTTTCTATTTCCATGACAGGGAAGCGGACGACCATACGTTTCTCAACAATATATAATTATATATATATATATATATATATATATATATATATATATATATATATATATATATGTATATGTATGTATATGTATATGTATGTATGTATGTATGTATGTATGTGTGTATGTATGTATGTGTGTATATGTATATGTATATGTATATGTGTATATATATATATATATATATATATATATATATATATATATATATATATATATATATATATATATATATATATATATATATATATATATATATATATATATATATATATATATATATATATATATATATATATATATATATATATATATATATATATATATATATATATATATATATCGCATCCTGGCAGATATTTGATTTTGTAATGCTCCACAAAAACTATTTTATCCCTCCATCCATGATGCTACACAACATTAGCACAAACATGCCAAATTTGTTCCTATTTCTATTGTCAGTTTACCATAGAGGTAAGTAATATTGGGAAAAGTATATCACCCTTCGAGCAGACGTGTAATTTTGGGGTCTGTCGTCAATTATTTCCTCAACTTTTCTCTCTATTTTTCGAAGGCATCGCCACTGTATATCCTTATTTTGTTTCTGAATTTGTCATGACTCATTTTACATTTGATAGGATTTTTTTGGGCTTTATTTTAGTCTATGGATCCACGACGTCATTAAGTCCTCATCCCAAATTAAGGCCATTACTGGTGCTGACTGCAGCGCAATAACCATCACACTGCATCTGCCGGTTTCAAAGCCAAACCTGTATTCAAAGACCTCGTCTTCTTTAATGCCACGAACTGCCTCAGTGGACTTTGCCAGATAGGATCAAACATGGGACTTTGATAGGTGAGGGGAAATATATTCTCTGATGAGAAAAAAACTTTATCCTTGGCAGTCCAGTGTGTGTTACTGGCATGACAAGGAGATCCCACTTGAGATGTTTTCTACCTGGCATGATCTGGGGTGCTTTTTCTCTCAGTGAAATATTGGCACTTCAGGTAGTGGAGGGTCATCAAATAGCTGGTGGTTATGTGCAGATGTTGGAGCATGCGTCCTTCATGACTGATGGCCCTCGTCTGTGTGGAAGCAGCTGGGTTTTTCAACTTGACAACGCTTCAGTTCAGTGTTCGCTTGACCAAGGACTTCTTAAGGGACGATTGCGTTGCTCTTTTAGACTACGCTGCATGTTCCCCTGATCCATTAGAGAACATCTGCAGATGAATAGCAAGGGAACTTTATAAAAAACTTTATGAAAATGGACATCAGTTCCAGAAAGTTGATGCCCTTTTTTAAGCCATCTTCAATGTTCCCAAAGCTCCTGGAAACACTCACATTAAGCATTTCTAAACATTTTTTTAAAGTGATTAAACAGAACAGTGGAGCAACTCATTTTGATGTCCAACTGAGATTTTTATTTTATTTTATTTTTTTAGGTTTGGTGAATATTTTTTTACTTTTTTAGCGATAGTCTTTTGTTCAGCTGTTAAAAGCCTTTTTCAGTTTACTTGTCGTTTTCAATGAATTATTTTTTCAAAGTGCTTTTAGTGCCTCATTGTAGCTATACTTAAAACCTCATTAGGATCCAAATGGGCAAAAGATAATTTCTAGGAATTTTTGAACTGGTCTAGGATTTTGATCAAGTCTATATTAGAGCCATTGAATATTTGAAGTGCAAATCTTACAGAGTGCTCCGTTAACTGTGGTTACTTCCTCATTTAAAATGGTTTATTACTCCATTATGTGTTTGTGCATTTCAGTGACCTGGAGTCACGGAGAGAGGTAAAGAAAGAGGAAGGGGAAGCATTTGCCAGAGAACATGGCCTCATATTTATGGAGACCTCAGCTAAGACGGCCTCAAATGTAGAGGAGGTAATAATACACACATGCAAACAAGAAAATGTCATTTCAATATCGTCCTTGTCCTGAAGTTCTAATCTCATCCAATGGTGCATGTAGAACACTGAAACATTTAAATGTACATACCAGATCACTTGAAGCCAGTAAGTATATAAACTACACACGTGCATATGAATTACTAATTGTAACGTATCTTTTAAAGCATTCGTTTTCAAACCTTTCTTCAAATGTTTTTAAGCACCCACAATGCAATTGCGTGGCAATGAATAGACATGAAGACACAGTAATTCTCATTTCAGTTGAAAAGGGTGCTATGTAAACGACTTCTTTAATTTGAAAACATGTAAATTAATTCTACTGAAGAAATAGCCCATTTCAAAACCACTCTGTTATATCACTGCAAGCAATCCATTGCACTCTTTTCCCCTAAACTGTCTTGAAACCATGATAAATGCGTGTATCATTTTGTCTATTGTATTTAGTAATCATTAGCACTTCAAATATTTGCCAATGTCAAAACAAATACCGTATTTTCACGACTATAAGGCGCACCCTCAATGAATGACATTTTAATGTTTTTTCCATATATAAGGCGCACCGCATTGTAAGGCGCACCGCTCCGCATTACACTGTTACGAGACCTGTAGAGGATGGTGTACCCTATTGACTGATTTATTTTCTTTTATCGTGATACCAATTTTAATATTTGTTCATGTATAAGGCGCACTGGATTATAAGGCGCCCTGTCTATTTTGGAGAAAATTTAAGACTTGTGCGCCTTATAGTCGTGAAAATACGGTATTTGAATCTAAAAAAGGGATAAACCGCACAAAATGACTGAGGTAGCAGAGGCCAAAGATTATTTTCCGAACCCTCCCTCTTCTCAATTTTCTTTTTTCATTTTTTAGCTTCTCTGTGACACCTTTTGTCTACTTTACATGCATTTGCATCGTTCCCATGATGCTGCAAATGATGTATTACATTAACTCAAGCTGCTGGGTTCTTGACAGATCAGCACATTCTTAATTAATGGCAAAAAAAAGATTCTTAATAATCATCCCCTAGAATTCAAAGTTATTCACGCTGACTTGAAATGTCGAGGATGAGTGGCTATCCTCCTTAGCTCGTGGACACACCCCTAGTGTTGTCGATGATGAATGCGGTGTTGTCTTCTGGGACTCTTCTCACTTATCCAATCACATAAATAATCCCATCCTATACACTCCATAGCATTCTGTCCTCAGGCTTGTCTGTGTGTTTACATTGATTTTTCCCCCCCTCTTTAACCCATTTCTCCTAGCACGCATGCGCTCGGACACCCCCGCGTAGACACACAGTCGACTAGGGCTCTCAGGGGTTAAAATGAGGAGGAGGAGGAGTGTGCATGTGTGCTTGTGTGTGTGGTATGATTAATTTGTCTCATTAGTGTCCTCTGAATCCTCCTGATACCTCCTCTTCTCAGCTCCCTTCATCTGCACTCGCTCCATTCCTCCTCTTCCCCCGACGTCCATCATTTCCTCTTTATCCCCTCCCCCTCACTCATACCATCCATTTTTTCCCCCCGGCATCAAGCCACCCCCGCCTTCGCCCTGTCCTTCCCTCCATTCATGTCTTGGTCTCCTCCACCCCCTTTCTCCCTTGTTGCCATCACCCCCTTTCTCAGCAGTATATCAGCCAGTTAAAGTTCATACATATTCATGGTTTCCACTCTGCCCAACCCCGAGCAGCCAATCATTGAAGGTTCTCTGGGTTGATGATAGAAAAGACATTTCTGTAAGCATCCTCTACTCATCTTTGTCCATTTCCCCTTTCCTTGTCATCATTCCCTTTTCCTCTTGACTGCTGCTCCTCTTTTTTCATGACATTCTCGGTTCCTCTCACAAATTCCTCCTGACTCCTCACCTCTCGTTCCTTCTTCAGTCCATCTTCACAATGCATCCTAAATAGACATGGGAATGAATCAATGCAAGTAAAGAGGCCAGAAGTGAACATGAGTGCACCAGAGCACCCCATGGGCACTTTAGACTATTTTTATAGGGAGCTAAATAGAAGATTATGAGATAATTTTAATATACTACCATACCACCTTCGACTCCATCTAAAGCCACTTTTAGATGCACTCATTTTAACATTTAGTCATTCATTCCCCTATGTTTTCTGCTTCCATTTTGACATTGGTCCAAATCTTTGGTCCCTGTCGTACTCACAATTGAGGTAACTTGAAACTAGGGTAATATTGTAATCACCCTATGTTTGTAAAACCTGATTCATTTGTTAATTTTCCGTTCAAAAAGTAACAATTTGTCACATTTAAAATATATCAATATAGTAAATTTGATATTGATATATTGCTTGAATCTTATTAAAGTACAGATTCTTACCGTTTCTTGTTAAACAAAATGTATAGAATAAGAACACTGATACAGGTACCGGTTTCATTTGTGTGACACTTGGGGTTTTGTCATCTTGATTCGCACCCACTCACTATGTGCATCGCTCCAGTAGCTGAATAGTCGTGAATCAGGTTAAATTTCTTTACCCGCATGGAACATCTCATAAGAATGTGGCATTATCAGATCTGTCGGGCAGTGTGTGCTAGCCGTGTGCAAAAGTCAGTTGGTCGTAGAGTGCAACATTGCAGCACAGCCTCTCTCATTAGCCCATTTGGGGCCCAAGCGATCAACAATGTTGCACTGTTCCATAACGTTCTTAAATGGTACATTTTAAGTACATTGCATCACCGTTTTTAATGTATTGATAGACAGGAAAATCATTATATCAGCCCTCAATCATTCCTGTTACCAGAGCCAATTAATATTTTCCAGACTATAAAGCAGGGGTCCCCAGACCGGTCCTCGAGGGCCGGTGTGGGTGCAGGTTTATGTTCTAACCGATCCAGCACAGACAGTTTGACCAATGAGATTTTAGAAGAAAATAAGAAGCACCTGACTGCAATCCACTGATTTCACTTGTAGGACACCAGATTGGTGAAAAGGTGTTCTCTTTCTGGGTTGGAATGAAAACCCGTACCCACTGCGGCCCTTTGTGGAATATTTTAGGGACCACTGCTAAGGATTTGTGATCACAGAAATCACATTCACCACATGCAGCGATAACCAAATAAAATAAGTATTCGCAAAACTTACACTATAAGATCATTATTTGGAGAGATTTAATGGTGAAATTTACACTCATCAGGCCGCATGGATCCTACTTTAGATGCTGTAAGCCTACCTGGACAAAATAGAAACACCAATAAGAGATAGGTCACCTAATAAGCCTTTCAATAATAAAATGTACAATATTACATTTGTTCAACATGTATCAACCTGCCAAGGGTCACATGTCTAATTTCTAAATATCAGCATTTGACACACCTTTTGTAAAGCAGTGTTACAAATTACTTCACGCTAATGTTCCTAAGTTCATTAAACAATAGGATAGTTGCAACATACTTAGGCATTCGGCAAAACAGGTCTAAGCCCTTATTTGCAGTTCATGTGAATGGAGGAGCACACTGTAACAAAGTAACCAGAGTGACTTTAAATTTCTAGAATAGCGTGCACATGTGACAAAGTTTACAAAGAAATGGTTGATATTATTGGGTGTTGAATACATTTTAATATTGGAACTAACTTTAAGAAATGGTTGAATATCTTGTCTTCTGTCTTCATTTCAGGCTTTCATCAACACAGCCAAGGAGATTTATGAGAAGATCCAGGAGGGTGTTTTTGATATCAACAATGAGGTGAGACCCCCCCTCTCCCCCACTTTTTTCCGTTTCCAATGAGTTCTCTGTTGCCTGCTGAGATTGTATGTTTTTGTGTAAGCCAGTAACCTTGAATGCAACTTTTTTATTTCTGCCTTTAGTACTTACCCAATATAAGTCCAATTTTTTTTGTCTCTCTACTGCTCATCTTTCCCATTTTGGTCACAAATTCAGCATATTTCCTTCTCTAGTCTTAAGCAGTTTTCATTCTCACATATTTCTCATACCCTACAAGGTCTCAGTCATTCATAAGAAAACGAAAACAGCCAGCCACTGAGCCAGTTTTCCATTATCTAGTCGGGCAGATGCCTATCTTTACTGTGGAAAAGTTTTCCAGACAGAAATTTGGATGTGTAATCCAAGAAAATATGAAAACTGTGTGCGAAAATAATTTGGCAACAGTTTTATGTACTACAAGAGGATAGCTGATAAAATTATTCCTCAATGTTCTTGGTTTAACCACGTGTGGGGTACTCCATTTCACTCCAATTTTAGTTTTGCTACATTTCCCTATCATTTGTCGATGCACATAGCAGTCAGACCACAACTAAAGTAATGATTTAAAAAAAAAAAACCGTAAACCTGTAATTTTACTGATTTACTGTAAAGCAGTGCCTTGGATATTAAGTATAATTTGTTCCCTGAGCATATTCTAAAATTGACACATTCAAGTGTGTAGCGCGGTTCAACGTT
The DNA here is from genome assembly GCF_051989625.1 of Stigmatopora argus. Lineage (NCBI taxonomy): Eukaryota > Metazoa > Chordata > Actinopteri > Syngnathiformes > Syngnathidae > Stigmatopora > Stigmatopora argus. The sequence goes on from NC_135398.1 coordinate 13,564,582, forward strand.
TCATTTTGTATGTTTGATTCGGTCCACTAGCGTACTGTTTTTTTTGTGCTCATAAAATGAATTATTAGCGTGAGCTAAACGCTGCATACGTTACTTGTGGGAGTTTCCGCCTGGATGTTTTAAGTGTTGGACATTCAGGGCTCTAAAGAAGTCATCTAGATTTTACAGGTATAACAAATACGTGGACAGTAAAATTTATTGGACATATCACCCAAAAGGTTCACTTTAATTCATTCTATTGCATTGTATTGTTTACATTTAAAAAAAGTTGCAAGTATTTCTGCCTTTTTTGCACCGGAAATGAATCAACCAACACTTTAAAAACCGAAGAAAAATAACATTTTAGTGTCTTGTTACACCCCTGAAAAACATATCTGCAATCATCTTTTGCCAGTAAGATTAATGGAAATATCATTAATTTTAAAGAAGCGCCCCAAAAAATGGTATTCGGACGTTTCGTCGAAAGACGTTAGGTCACCGGACGTTTGGTCGACCGGACGTTTGCTAGAACGGACATTTGGTCGCCGGGTTGTTACTGTTGAAACCAGCGCTCAAAATTATAATCGTGAGAGAGTGTGTGAGTTTAATATCTAAATATCTAATATTGAAATATCAGCAGTAAAATCTCTGTCATAATTTGACAGCGAGAGAACCCGGCGACCAAACGTCCGTTCTACCAAACGTCCGTTCTACCAAACGTCTGTTCTACCAAACGTCCGTTCTATCAAACGTCCGGTCGACCAAACGTCCGGGGACCAAACATCTTCCGACAAAACGTCCGGTCACGCAAAAAATATGGCCTGGCACAGCATCATCTGAGGCGCTGTTGTTTCAACTAGTTCCCAATGTTCAGTCATGCAGTATCCTAAACCTCATTGTTGTTGTGTAACGTTGTTTGATGAGGAGTTAAGCAATCATCACACTGGCTTTCAGCAACATCAAATTCACGTCTAATCCTGTACGTCTGTAACTAAATGATACGATTTATTCTCAGGCAATTGGCTCAGTGTCCTCTTTCACAAAGTGTACTTGCCAAAAACCTTTGTCAACGTCCCTATTAACAAAAGCAGAAAGTGTTGTATCTAAACACCAATTATGTGCCAGTCTTCACTCGTGTCCACATTGCCTGGACCAGCCAACCAGCAAGTCCAAGTGTTAGTCAGTTAGCCAGCCATGAGTGGTTTTGTTAGGAACAGCAAGATGGAATGAAGGCAGGCCAGCCGGCCAAACCACATCAGCTGACTGCCTGAGAGGGGAGGAAGAGAGAGAATGTGTGTGAGGGAAGCCCCACCAGAAAATGTTGGCAGCCTCAATGAGAAAGCACTCACACACACATGGCCTTAGCTCAATAAACGTGATTTAAAGGCATACAGTGTTTCCCAGAGGCACGACTGCTACCGTATGTAGGCGGGTGAGTTACGCTGTGAAAAAGGGAGATAAATATATACAGAAGGACTGAGTGAGCCAGCCACACACAGAGAGACCGTCACCACTTTAATGGCGGAGGTGGAGGGGAGCCTTCAATTGAGCAGATGAGAGAGACACATAAAAGAATTGTGTCTCTTGGCTGTCCACCCACCTGCCTCTCGCTTTCTAAGGCTGTCTTTTTTTCTGTGCCATTCATTTCTCATAGTATCCTTGAGAGCTTGTGTTTCCTCTCGAGCACCTGTTGGTGCCTCTATACTGTGATCTAAGCGGAGACCAGGCAGTCACTGTGTTATGTTAATCTCACCTTAAAAGCAATGACACACTCATTCGATATTCTTTTTGTTTTTTCTCAAATGCTCTCGTGTTATTTATTTTGTATTTTGTGCACATGGGCATATACAAGTGAAAACTGGGAGGTAAGGCAATGTGTGGGATAATTAGCTATGTTAATTTAACGTTATTAGTGGAAGCCACTTCCTTATTTTATTGTTTGTACCAACTCTGCTTTTTAATTTAAGTGAGAAACAAGTCACTTGGTAAACTTGAACTATAGCCATCTAACCTGTTTTCACCACCCCTTTACGAGCTAAGTCATTGCGAACAGCATACCTGTAAATTTATACGTTTTTCCCGTATTTTGTAGGTTTTTGGATTATTTCAAATTGTGTACGCCGTATAACAACTTTTGTACGAAATTTTTTTAGTACATTTTTGGTAAAAACGATCTCGTTTTACGCAATCCGGATCGTCTCGGCCATCGGTAGCAGACGAAAACGTCATCGTCGATTGCTATTATTGCCATGCTTTGAGCATGATGTGCGAACGTGCGTCAGTCACATCCGTCTTTTCACTATATAAATAGCACGTCAGGAAGGAATGTACCCAGTCAGTCAAGCTGTCGTCGTCATACAGCGACATCTACACAATCTTGAATTTAGTGCATACAAATGGTGCACAGACTGATTAGGCACCCCGTCCACTTTGGGGAAAATGTTAGACTTATATACAGTGGTACCTCGACATACAATCTTAATCCGTTCCGGGACTGAGATCATATGTCGAGCTTCTCGTAACTCGAGCGAACGTCTCCCATTGAAATGAACTAAAAACAAATTAATTTGTTCCAACCCTCTGAAAAAACACCAAAAACAGGATATTGGATTTGAAAAACATTTTTATTTGTTCTAATTCGCCATATATTGACAAAGTAATAAATAAAGAGTGGTTTAATAGTACTAAAATGTGTTTAATATAACTAAAATTGGGATTTTGATGCAGATTTTTCAGAACAATTGCAATATCTTGATTAGGGGCGGCCCAGTGAGCGAGTACTTAGCCCGTTAGCCTCACAGTTCTGGGGTCGAGGGTTCGAACCCAGGTGTGGAGTTTGAATGTTCTCTCGGCCTTGCGTGGGTTTTTCCCTGGGTACTCGGGTTTCCTCCCACATCCCAAAATCAGGCAGGTTAAGATGGTTGAACACTCTAAATTGCCCTTAGGTATGAGTCTGACGTGAATGGTTGTCCATCCCCTTGTGTAGAGTTTCCCCTGCTGGGTCCCTGAATTCAGCTGGGATAGGCTCCAGCACCTCCCACGACCCTTGTGAGGATAAGCGGGACAGAAAATGATTGAATCATCTATATTAGCTTTTCTCAAAGGGAAATCATTTCATATATGTAAAATGTTGTTATGATTTTATTTTCCGTTTTTGCTGTTTCTCTTCAGGCCAACGGTATTAAGATTGGACCTCAGCACCCCACCACCAACTCCACATTGCCCGGTAGCCAGGGAGGCCAACAGGCCGGAGGTGGCTGCTGCTGAAGGCCTCAAAACAGACCGCTTCATCCTCCCCCTTTAATTCCTCTACACCCATCCCATTGTGTTTCTGCTGAACTGTGCAGGCTCAGTAACAGTTTGTTACCCTTTCTCTCTCCATCCTGTCATCCATCCATCCCTTGTCGTCCTTACTTGCTTTGTTCTTTCTCTCAGACCATTTTTTTTTGCTAAATTAAATAATACTTGAGGGTCTCATGGCAGCATCCCATGAGCTCAATCCTTACACAAATGGTGTCAACTCTGCCTCACTAAATTTTGAATTCACTTTTTCCTTGGGGAAATTGCAATGGTTTTAAATGGATTCGTTTTAAAATTGGCATCATGCAGATGTTTAGCTTGCTGATGGTAGTAAATAATTTGTCCCCTTATTGACGGTCCTTTGAGTAGAGGACAGAAAATACAACCTGAATGGCTGTATGGAATCATATACCAAGTGTTGCCTATACATACACACGCATATACACAACTCCATGTTTTTAAAGAAAACAACACAGCTCCTTGGTAGCAAGGCATGTTTGTACATGTAGTTCCTGCGTGTATAGGGATGATATAGGCATTCCAATGAAGTCAGTCTTTTTAGTCACTACCCGCCGCTCATAAAACAGCCCCCCCTTATCTTTGTCTCTCGATGTCAACTTGCAGGTGAAATGTATTTAATGAACACTAAACAATTGTGTGGCTGTTTTAAACTGTCCTGGGGAGAGAATAAAAGACCAAACTGTCGAGTGTGAGAATGAGTCCTTTTGGAACAGTAGAACCATTTAAGAAAAAAAAGTTAAAGAAATGTCAAAAGGATGTCGAGAGAAGTGGCAGTCATAATGAAGTTATGAATTTGAAGAGGAAAAAAAGGAAATTATTAGATTTTTTTTGTTAACTGTATTTATCAGCCGCTATTCTGTGTATATATGGCTCTTTAGATTTTTGTAGCTTTTTTGGCTGTTAAAAACTGAAACTTGGTAAGTTGCAGTCTTCACCGGGCCTTTATTAGAATAATAAAAAACAGAAAATAAGCATTCTTGACCGACTAGCAGCTTAATTCAAACACTCACCAACCGTATTTAAAGGGGTCGCTAGAGCACTTTTCTTTTAAATGGCAAATGTGAACGATAACAGGCTGTTAAGAAGATCATGTAGAGTCCCTGGTGGAGAATCGGATCAAGTGTCAAGGCATCGCCAATTTAAGCAAGCAATGACTACCATCACGGAATAGTTTGCAGATATACTAATGTGTTATTTAGTGCTTGATCAATGACTCTTGCAATGTTTCCTTGCTTGAATTGTAATGGGCATCATTTTACGGTTTGACTCATTGCTTACTTATTTTGTTTATATTTCCCCATGCATACTTTGCGCTTTCTGACTCTGCTCACATAACTTGTGTGTTTTTTATTGCCAAAACAGCATGTTTACCTGTGTTTCATTCATTTAATAAAGTCGGGGACGAAAATCACTTATGATGAGACATCAGGATCAGCTGTCTGCCTTAACGCCACTCCTATTGAGACATTTCTACAGTCGCTCAAAAACAAATTGGTTGCAAATGTGCTTCACCACAAACTTCTTAGATTCGGATTTATTATTCCATTAGATACATGGAAAAGTTTGTTTAAATTCTCATCTATTACTTTCTAAACAAACAATCCGCGTGCACATATCCATGAGCTGCATTATATATATATATATATATATATATATATATATATATATATGTATGTATATATATATGTATGTATATATATATATATATATATATATATATATATATATATATATATATATATATATATATATATATATATATATATATATATATATATATATATATATATATATATAGCATTGCCTATATATATTCGGGTGAGATAATGTTTTTTTATTGTCATTTTAGATATAACAGATATTATTCAAGTCAGTATAGGATTATTCTTTGTGTAAAGCAACAGTAGTAGTGCTTTTTGTGTGGACAGACCAACAGTTATTACAGGGGGAGGATCAAGCCAAACCTAATGCATCTATATACCTATCTATGGATTGATCTATCTTATCTATGTCCTCCTTCCCTTATCTTCTTGCTTCTCTTCTTGCCCCCAATAGTTATTTGTTGTGTTTGTTATTTGGAAGAAAATGAAATTTAAAAAAAGAGAAAAAAAGAATGCTATTACAATAAACTATATTAAAACATTCAAAACTCAACATGTCACTTTAATTATGTGATGATGGAGGGGAGGGAAATGCTGTCTCTACTCTTGCTGGTCCAATTGCCATAGTTTCACTGATAATTAGGTTGTTTATTTTATTTTATTTTACATTGTTTGAAAATGCCCATCTATTGGCTGGCAAACATCCAGGTTGTACCCTGCATTTCTCCAAAGTCAGGTAGACTAAACATGACAATATGGAAACTGTTGGGATAAATACCATATCTTTTTCTTTTCTTTTTTTTACCTTGGGCCAGATGAGAAATTGATTGCATTTCATGATTCTATTTTCAGCTGTTTTTATTCCATCATTCCTTGTATACAAGTGTTTCATGTGCATCTTTTCCACATTATGAAATGGACATTAACGTTGTACGTATGTTTGTTTGGGCGCCATTTCCCATGCTAAAGTAAAAGAGAGCAAGCTGGGGAGGTAAAGTTATTAACCTGTCTCTGGGACTGTGTTTACATTCCTACCTTTAAGTAAAGCTATGTGAGATTTTTGATATTATTTAGGGAGGCCATAGCCTTTGTGTACTATGGTAATGTTACATATAAACATAACAATTCTTCAATAATCACAGAGACACACTTTAAAATGTATTAGCAGTGTGACTTATTAGCTGTTAAGCCTGTAGTATATTCTGGAAAGCTCCATTTTCAATTCTGAAAGAAGGAACTGGTTCACATAACAATTCACACTTCTCTGCTTGGAAGTCAGGTGAGTAAAACATGACCACATCTTAGACCACATCCTGACATTGTTTTTATATAGAAACAATAGCCCAATGCAAAAAGAGGCTAATTAATTGAACAAAAGATTTTCCAAAAATTATTTTTAATATACACAAAGCACAAACAAACCATGTGTGTGTCCTAAAGAAACTGCTGGCTCAACTGATTTTTAATGTTTATCCATTCAAGGGGGGACTCATTGACATTCCATTGACAGCGCAAAGCATCCAATACATTTAAATATTATTTTATTTCTTTATCTTTAAAAAACGGAACAAAAAGAAAATATTTATAAATATTTCCATTTTTTCTCAAGTAGGTTGAATAAAAAAGATAATAAATCTGCTTTATTCAAAAATGTTTATATGTTTATTAATCAAAAATAGGGATTTAAAAAGTATGTTACTATTGTTATTTTGTATGCCAACGTTAGTGTTATTGTGGTCCATAGCTAAAGTGTAGTTTTGTTTTGAATTTTTGAATAATTACTTATAACAACATTAAAACATTTATGTACTGGACAAATAATTGAGACACAGCGTCCATTTATGTAGGAATCAATTTTATAAAAAAATACAAAATGTTTTTATGTGGCCTGCATGGCTCAAAATTTGATGCACTACACTCATGTGGATGCCAAGTCTTTATGAAAGTTTTTTTTCATTATTGAATACTGTCACTTGCCCTATTAAAGGCTTAATGAAAGTGTTCTGAATTCATATATGGTTTTCATTTAAACCTGTGCAAGTCTCAGTTTTTGTTGCAGTTTTTGATAGAGAATGCCATTAACAATTAATATTTTCAAATGTTCTTCCTTGAGAGCCATATTCCAAATTTAAAAGTCAAAATACATGAAAATGTGTGCATTTTTTTAGTCATTTCACCACTTTTAAAGTACAAAAAGACTGAATTCTTTTGACAACATTGTTACACCGTTGCTTATCAATGACGATGTGCATGGAGAAGAGTCTATAATTATAAAAAATATGATTAAAAAGGGGCGGCCCGGCGGCTGAGTGGTTAGCGCGTCGGCCTCACAGTGGGGGACCTGGGTTTAAATCCAGGTTGGTCCACCTGTGTGGAGTTTGCATGTTCTTCCTGGGCCTGCGTGGGTTTTTTCTGGGTACTCCTGTTTCCTCCCACATTCCAAAGACATGCATGATAGGCTGATTGGACACCCTAAATTGCCATTGTGAATGGTTGTTTGTCTCCTTGAGGCCTGCGATTGGCTGGCCACCAATTCAGGGTGTCCCCCGCCTCTGGCCCGAAGTCAGCTGGGATAGGGTCCAGCACCCCCTGCGACCCTAGTGAGGATAAAACGGTTCACAAAATGAGAGAGAGATGATTAAAAAGGCACTAGACGTAACGCTCCTATTGGTTTCAGCGGTTTCATATTTTAGCTCACGGGTTAGCAGAGAGCCTCATGCACCCATTAAAGAGCCACATGTGGCTCCTGAGCCATATGTCCCCTACCTCTGTAGTATTTAGTAAAGACAGATTATTTCTATTAAAAAACTCCGTTGACTGCTATAGCCGTCCAATCCATTTGGACAGGGAGGGGCCTGCCTTCCCAGTCCAAATGAATTGGACGTCTATTGACGCCAATAGCAGGCAAAGATTGATATACACATTCTGAGCATTCATAGAACATGCAGTTCTAATTGTTGAAAGATCGGGGGTGATTCGATATTATTTTCTGTTAAAACAACATGAAATGACGCGTGCGCGTTTTTGTTTCCCACCAAGGAGGGAATGTCGGAGCGTCATACGGGCACGACGGGGTCAGTGACCGCGCACGCTGCCTGTTTCTCTGTTCGAGAGGTCCTCGGGAGCGCGCACCCCCTGGCCGAGGAAGGTGAGCGAGTGTCTGGAGGGGAGGACTCGGGAACGCGACCGACCAGCCGAGGGATCGATCGGATTAAACTCGATTTGAGTGAATTTAGCACAAAGGAGAGACGCGCGACCTGCACTCGTTGGCGAGGTCGCAACTGCGAGACCCACCGGAGATATATTTCCGGATAAACATTCAATTTCAACTTTTATTCTCCTGTTCATTGAGAGCGAGGAAAGACCACGGTCATTTTTTTTCTCCCCCACAAGCAAACGGAGATACTATCACCACTAACGAGGAGTAGATTTGATTTTTTTTAAAGCCTGAAGTGACCGAGCTTGCTGGGTAAGACGATTTGAAATTTACATTTCGGTTACGATGCATGCAGCTTTATGGGTACTTCGTGCGGTAGTTTGTGTGACATCAATATTCGTAAATCAAAATCGTTTTCATTCAGCGAATGGTAAGTTTTGAGCACTTTTTTTGAACCTAACTCGCTGAGTATGCAAGAGATTGCTGTTTGATTTGGGCACAACTCGTCGGGAAATAGTCTAATCTGGACGACCAGTGTATTCCCACCCAGTCTTCTCCCTCGTTAAAAATAAAGTCATTGAAGGTTTGTATATGTGCCTTGCCGTCATGCTAACAATAGCAAGTTTAGCTTTGCCACCCGCTAATCGCACAAACACACGCACCCATACAGACAGACGCACACGAGTCACTTTCCAATAGTTACTTGAAAAGTGGAAAGCTTATTTTTTTTCCTGGACGCACAGCGAACCTCTCTTCTCGTGCGTCTATTTCCCACCGACTTGTTGAGTTTCCTCATGGGGAACAATTGACTTGAGTGAAGTAGGGTTGGTTAGCATCGTTAGCTAATTGTGTGGAAGCTTTCAGGAGACACGAGGTGGCTCGAGCGTAGAGGTGAGTCACTGGCCGACTCAATGAGTCAATCTCCCAGGGAGCTTCCCGGCGGAGAAAACACGCTCAAAAACCGGCCAAGTCGTTTCTACGAGCAAGCTGGCCGAGAGTTTGTTGAACAAAAGTCCCATTTCTATCGAGTAAACCTTTACGTTTGACCGGGTGGTGTTATGAAATGCCCGTAGTAGTCGCTAGTTTTATAGGACGGAAGGGACAGAGGAGAGGAGGGGGAATTGTGAGGCCAGGCGGTCACCTACATTATCCGCGTCGTATACGTTCTTTCGGCTCACGTTCGAGCAATTAAACCGACGTGAACAGTCAGTGGAAAGTAAAAATAAGTGGTTTTATTCGTGTGGAGTGGAGAGTTAGGGGACTTGGATAAACCACCCCAAAGCGGGGCTCGTTTTTCTGTTTGGAACGACGTGCGCAACGCCACCGATAAGCTAATTAGCCTCGCTAGCCGCTGGAGCTAAGCCCAGTGCTAGGACGCAGAAGTTCTGCTAACGAGTTAGCCATCCCTCATCTTCATTGTGTACTTATTAGCCCCCGAGCTAGTTAGTAACCTGCTCGAGGCGCGTATCAGATGATGCTTAGCTTGTAGGCAAAGAAACTTTTTTTCTGTCTTCATGGGTGAGTGAGACGAACTAAGTTCGATCGGTGGTGCTCAAGTTAATTTTTGGTATTTTCCATTGTTGGTGATTTTTTTTAATGCTGTTAAATCCCCGCCGGCACCAAGTTTGGCTTTGACTAGTTACACTTGTTACATGAACGGGAGAAAATTGCGACTGCAAACACCTGCCGACACCCCGGCGCGCCACTCGTGTATCAGTAACTCATTTCGTTAACTGTGTTTTACGCGCAGTTTCATAAATAATATTTTTTTAGGAGTGTTATTTTATTTTGTGCCACGCTCGCGCTGTCTTTTCCCATTATGTTCTGCGATCGCTCAACTTGCGTTATGCTAACCGGGCTTTCGCATAACTTTTCCTAGCAATATCTGAAGAGAAAAGCATTCGTGATAGAAAATCCCCGGTCAAGTATTACGACAAAAGAAGGTTACTTTGGTCAGAAACGCTCTTTGTAAATGCGACTGCATGTTTTTTGTTTTTCTCCGCCTCCTGTCTGCTGTCGAGTTTGGAGCCGCTACCCCCACTACCTTGTGTCTTTGAGCCAAGATGGCAGCTCGTCATGTTTAGCGGGCCACAGAGGGAGAGATAAGAGGCCCCGACCACACACACATACACATAACAGATGTTCACCACCATGGCTCTTTCTCCCGTTTGTCTTTTCTTGTGGTTTGAATAGAGAGCCTTTCAAACTAAAATGGCTTTGCTTAGTTTGGGGGTTGTTGTCCAGAGTTAAAAAGAAACTTTGAGGAAGAGTTTACCATCTCCTCTGTGTTATTTGCATATGTTATGGCTAATCATCAGAGTTGCCTTGGTGACATTGGAATATTGGTTGGATGTAATATGGCATTTATCACAATTAGAAGAAATGGAAATGCAGCAATTTAGTTTTTTCTAAAGAATACTTTTATAAAAATGGCTTTTAACTTGGTCTTATTGTTCACAATTAATACAATGAACGAATGAATTAACCACCGTTCACCAATGGGTTCCCATATAAAGTCAATATGCCGTATTTATTCGAGTATAACGCGCATTTTTATACCAGGAAACTGAAGCAAAGTTCAGGTGTGCGTTATACACGAATCTCGGTGAAACGCTGCCCTCCACCGGCGACGTAAAACCTGTCTTTGTCCGCCAGATGGGGCGCGAGAGCCCGTTCTATTGGCCGGTGCTCACACTTTGAAAAAAGAACTCAAGAATGGAATCCATTTTTGGGTGAATATGATGATGATGAATCAGACCCTGAATTTTTTTAAATATTATGATGATGAATGAGCCTTTAAGGATTTAAAATTGAAAATTACATTTGAGAATTGTGCTGATTCTGGTAGTTTGTTTTACCAGGTTTCTGTACCATATGTTGTGAAAAAATGTTTTGTCATGGCGATGTGTTCAGCGTTTGCCAGTAACTAGTACTGATGTGAGCTGAGAAAAAGTAGAGAAAAAAATTATACAAATTTTTAGTCACAAATTATGGGTGTGCGTTATACTTGAATTAATACGATACTCCCTTGTAGATGTTTCTGTAGCTGTGGTAAAATTTCGCATTGTCTTTCGCCACTATCTCCAATTTAGCAATTCTAGAGCTGTACATGTTTTCTTATTTTGCATGTCTAAGCTTCAGTTCTACAGTGTGTTTATGACAAATAAACGTCTGTGATGGGAGCAGCGTTAAAAATAAATAACAGCCCTAAACTATCACCCCGTGCGATTAATAGACTTGTTGCATATAGCAACAGGCTTGCTCGCACTTAAGTCTAGAACTTTCTCTAAAATCAGTCGGTGCGCCTTGGCTATGCACTAAATTCAAAATTCGGTAGATGTCGCTGTATGAGCCTGACCGCTTGAGTGTCAGGGTACGTTTTTTATCTACATGCTACTTGTATATAGAAGAAAAAGGCCTGACGTAAAAGGTGGTGCAAGAAAAGAGCTCGTACCAATAGGAACATATTTAGGTATGCATTTTTGCAAATCAATATCGGTTTGACCCCTCACAATGGCACCTGCGAAGAGATATGCTTACGGGCCACAGTTCAAACTAGGTGCTATCTGATACGCGGAGGAACGTGGAAATCGGGCTACATCGAGGCTCCTCAACATGGGTTGTGGATGCTTGGTCCAAAGTGTCGGCAAGCAAGGCGAGCTTTCGCCTAAGCCGGTCGGCATCACTTTTATGAAAGCCCATGGTGACAACTCTGACTTTGATGGATTTGTATATGTTTTAATGCTTTGACTTATATTAGCGCCAGTAGACATTACGTCAATAAAGCACAATCAAACTCAGTTTTGCTCCTGTTGCCTTTTTTAAAATTTACGCAACATTACAGTAGTACTAGTATGATAGCTGTACCGTAATGTTGCGCCCATTGAGCCGAAGCGCCTTGTGTATGTGCAAAATACAGAAATTTCACCCGCAAGTGTAAAGCAGCATTCAGTTACAGTGCATCTCACCTTTGGAAAAAGTTACCTGAAGGGCTGAAATGTGATCAAACCGTTAGTGAAATATGCTATTGTTTAAGAACGAGAACTATAGGAATACAGTAATACCTTGACATACGAGTGCCCCGTCATACGAGCAATTTGAGATGCGAGTAAAATTTCGAGCAAATATTTACTTTGATGTACGAGACAAATTTTGACATACAACCATACAGCCAGGTGTGGCCAATGCGAGAGGCTGCTTTTGAGAACAACATGGGCACTATTTTTCTCGTCGCAACTGCCTCGTGTAAATGTCTCTGCGAGCACTGGGCGGAGCGTTGCATTTTTTTCCAGTGTTTTTTCCCCCAATGCCGAATGGTGTACACGTGGCTGAGCTTGCTCGCTAATACTTCTCGTTGGCAAGTGGTCGTGCGTTATTCTATTATGAGGACATTTGTGTGCATCATTTTCGGAATAGTTTGAAGGGAAGACAAATGCAAACAACCCTTGATAGGTTGCAGCTGAAAGTCAGGGTGGAGGCGGGGCAAGTAGAGCCAACCCGGGAGAAGAAAGGTATAAAAATGTAAAACAAAATTAGAATTAAGTTTAGTGTAAGGTTAGATTAAATTAATTTTTGAGTGTCTCTATCGTAATCCAAGTTTATTTAAATTTGTTTGTATATTTTTATGAGCACGCTGCTGTGCAAAAAGTCGCTCTCTCGCTCGCTCTCTTTCTGTCCCTCTCTCCCCTCTGCAAAATCCGTCTAATTTTAGTACACTTAAACATCATAACCAATAGTTATTTGTTAATCTGTTATTAGATGGTGAATTAGAACAAATAAAAATGTTATTTTCATTCCAATATCCTGTTTTTGGTGGGGGGGGGGTCAGACAATTAGAACAAATTAATTTGTTTTTAGTTCCTTTTTCTATGGGAAACGTTGATTTGAGATACAAGTAAATTGACATACGAGCTCAGTCCCGGAATGCATTAAGCTCGTATCTCAAAGTACCACTGTAAAGTAATTGAAAATAAAGCCTTACAATCGAATATTACAATTGTAATATTTAAACAAACAAACTCCATATCTACAAGATTAAAATCATTATTTTAAGTCTCATTATGTAAAGAGTCCAAAAAAAGTCGCAAAAAGTCTGAACATAAAATTGCTTCGCCACGCACCAGTTTAACTTTGGTGTGAACGCAGCTCTAAGGCCGCAGGTCCCTGACTAAACATGAGTTAGAGATGCTCGGACAGGTAGTAACACAGGAGGGAATGAAGGTTTTAGGCCCCTTTCTGCATTTTAATTCAATCCCTGTGATTGACAGCACTTGACGCACATACATTTTGACTGGGATGGTTGGGGACAATATTTCCTTGCCCGTCATTGACAATGAAACATGGGCCTTCTGTCAGTCCTTCCGGTTCAAATGAATTGGATGTTTATTGTTGTGAATACCTGCCAAAGACTTAAAATGTGAATGCAATCACATGTTCAAACAAATGAATCACGAAAGCAGCCTCAGAATTAGTTGATAAGTAGTGTTGTGGTGGCTCAAAAAAAAGCTTGTACGATAGATTCAAACGCACTTCAGGATGAGGCGGAAACAAATCAGCTTGGCTAATGAGAGGGTACCAGCGGTAAATCATTGACTGCTGGAAACCCCGCATGCAAAATATTTGTACATAAGGCTTGTTCTACCTGGGTCTAAAAGTGCAAAATATAGTTAGTTGTAGATTTGGAAAATAGATCTTACAGATACTGCAATCCTTTTATGCTTTTTTCTCGGCTTTTGAGTGGATTCCATCTGGGTGTGAGGTGCGATGTTTAGGCTACAAGATAGAGATGTGGAGTGCCACTTTCTTTCCCCTTCCTATATTGAACTCTGCTCCGCCAACACACTTAAAAAAAGATAAAATAAAAATGAACTTTTCTTCTTTATCTCATTTAATTGCCCCTTTGATTTTTCTGAATACAACAGCAACTACCTCTGTAGATGCTGTGTTAAAGCCACACAGCTGCCATCAAAATAAAGTCGTACCTCTGCTTACAAAATTAAGTGGTTCCAGAACTTGTTTTGTAACTTGGATTTTTTTGTAAATAAAGCTGAATTTTATGTTAAATCTCTAATCCGTCCTAAAAAAATACCAACTAAACATTTATATTTTAAAATTACCGGTGTCTCAATTTTGTATGTAACATGAGAACCACACAAATAAGTTAAAATGATTTATTTATTAGTGTATTCAAATGAATAACAAGCATACAGTGCGGTGCATACGTTTAAGGAGGAAGCTAATGTTAAGTAATAGAAAAAGCACGCAAACACATGCACATAAACACATCGAAACAACTTCAAATAATTAATTCAAAACAACTTTAAATACAGCATTAAATAACTCAGTTATTCAATAATAAGATGGAGACTGTTACTCCTTTGCAAAAGCAATTATTATAACTGCTTTTGCAAAGGAGTAACGGTCTCCATCTCGTCGTTGCTTTTAATGCCTACTTCAGCTTCAATATCGTAGCGATGTTAGGTGGGTTACGCCTATATTACCTTGCAATATCAGTCATGGATGGATAACAGTTTTGGCTTTTTTTTTCATCTGCACTAGTAATTTTAAATCAACGTTGCTTTATCCACGCTCGGGGGGGAAAAAACAAAAACATGGAGACTTGTTTTTGGGAGGCCAGCGGTATAGAACGAATGCCAAGCAGGAGGCAACATTACCGCAACAATTTCAAAATAAAACGTTTTGGATGATTTCGTAACTTGGGTCTTGTTTTCGTATATGAGAGCAGTAATTTGCATATCAAAGCTTTTCATAATCTGAAAATTTCTTAGGTAGAATCATTCAGAAGTAGAGGTACAACTGTATATGGTTGAAAGCTGAATTTATTATTTAGTTTTGGAGTAAGAAAATGGCAATTTATTTCTTTGTTCAAACTTGAATTTGGTACTGCTTTACGCACGGTGATAAACTTTGATTTGAGTCATTTATCTTCCGTATATTTAGTAAAACCACTGTGTGGATGATCTGGTGATTGTGGTATGGACTAACAGTAGTATTTGTCCTGTTATCATCAAAATGCACTGGGATCATGATTTTAAAGGTGAATTTATTTTTGCGACCAAGACGTTACCTTGATCTTGTACACTATACCCCAAATTAAGAGTTGACCTGATATGCAGTCTTTTTTTTCCACTTGCAAGATGTTCCTTTGCTATTTTTTAAATCATAAGTTGTGAGAAAAAAAATAGTTCACAGTCAATGTCATAACAAGCAGCAGATGGTGAGCAAGAGGTTAAAATCCTTGTTTCAAGCGGTTTATTTCCATTCCCCTGTTGAGTTTAAATTTATAACAAGGGATTACATGTTTTATTTAATCAAACCCCATGCACTTTGTCTCATAGAGTTAAAGTATCGAGATTAATTAGAAAAGTCAGTTATCTGAAGTACCCAGTGGGGTCTGTTTAAACTGGCTTTGAATTGAATAATGTTTGGACTCTACTCACCAATTGTGATGTTTGTTCCTGTCATTGGACTGCATTGTCAGTTGCCTGAATATATTTTCTTTTTAATTTTGTTCTTAGAGCTAAAAAACATTCATCTATAAGTCACTTATCATAGCCCTCTTCATATATATCATGGATGCCTGTCGTGATAACAAATTTTAGTAGTAATATATTGTTTTGATAAATTATTGCCAATTTGCGATATCAAAATAAAAGAAACGAGCCAATTTGATCACTGTAGTGCCAATATATCCTAATTAACCACCTAGTCAAATTCAATATTGTTGATTCTTAAACAAAATGGACAAAAAAAGTACTTTTTTTAAAAAATCACAATGCATAACATGTTATTTGAAAGGCAGCTTGGTGGAGAATATAAAATACTATGTGAGAAACCAGCGCCATTTTCTTCTATGCCAACTACTGTTGTTTGATTTTATCCAAAATCAATGTCACAGTGCGCATGTCAGCTAATTTGAGAGCATTTTTTTTCTCATCCAGATTTTTCATTGTCATTTGAACAGCTATCTTAATAGAATCTGAAATATGTCAGAGTAACGGCAGACATCTTCAGTTGATGTTGAACAATACGTACTTGCTTTCATTTTTAAATTTTCACCAGGAGTGTGCACACTAATTGCAAGCTCTGCATGATGTAAAAGAAAAAGTGCACTACATTAATCCCTCGAATATCGCAGTTAATGTAGACCAGACATCGAAAAATCGCGAAGTAGGGTCACCCCTATTATAACATTTTTTTTCTTTAGTGCTGAGTCCTACTAGCAAGAGTGGCTTCCGCTTACGAGTTTCAGCGGGGATTTTCACATTTTTATGAACTTAATTTTTTTTCCATAATTAATAGCGGAAAACAACGTGGAGTAGTGAATTCACGATAAATGGAGGCGCGATAATCGAGGGATTACTGTAGTTGTATTTTCCTCACATAGTGTCAGCTATTTTTTGCATTGCAAACGCTGTAAATGAGTAATTTTTCATTTGTGGAGTGTCACCTTGAAACAGTGAAAATTGCAATTTGGAGTAGACAGCCATTGGTTAATCGCAGGCTTAGCCTCTTTTTAGCGAGTTAATGTTGCACCATGTTTTACAAAAAAATATATACAGACGCTCCCCTACTTACGAACATTCAACTTACGAACAACGGTACATACGAACATGTCTGCAAATTGCGTTTAAGTCCAAAAATGTTCGCAAGTCCAATTTTGTATTTCGCGTCTTTTTCGGAGTAGTACTTCTTTCCGCCGCTAATACCGACGCCTGGCGCTGTGAGAGCTCAGCTCACCCAGCATCTACCTTCTTCGTTGCAATGCGGAAGTGCGTGAATGTATCTCCAGTGTGCAAAGAACCTTTTTCATTTGTATCATTAAATATCTCATGCATCCAATATTGAATATGGTTGCTAAAAAGCTAAAGGCTTCTATTGAGGGAGTTGCAAGGAAGAGGCAAGCCATTTCATTTGAAACGAGTGGCAATAATAACGAAGCTTGATGCGCGTCAGAAAGTGGTGAGCGTTGCACATTCAGTACCATTTATAAACAGAAAGATCGAGCAGCAGGACCCAAATATTGAACGTTGCACAAAGTTTGCAAATCAATTGAATAATGCCATACAGTGCTACTGCATCATTTATGATGAAAAAAAGAAGAAAACTGTGCAATCGTCATTAGGTCGCTTCTTTTGGCCAGTTTCTAATACATAAATCTATCTCTCTACAGTACTGTACATATTCTCTCCATTTTATTAAATTTTTTTTTTTCAGTACAAACCAATGCGTGTTACTTATACAAGCCTTAAACATACAAATGCACTTATATAAACCTTCAATATACTTATTTAGGCCTTAAACATAAATTATAATACAAAATATAGCACTAAATCAACTTACAAACAAATTCAACTTATGAACAATCGCTCGGAACCAATTGCGTTCGTAAGTTGAGGAGTGTCTGTATATACATTTTGTATGTGTGAACTTTAGTTCTACATCTTTAGTACCAGTAAAAATCCATGAGAGGAAGTGGAGTCTCATATGTAATCAATGGGTGAAGTTTTAACACGCACACGTGCCAAGTGCCGATAAATCACAGCTAGGAAAATTACTAACCTCTTTCGCGTGGGATTAATTGATTTATTGCATATCGCCACAAGCTTAATGTCACATAATAATATAACATAACATATATCATAAATAGGGCGGTGTACCGAACTTCGCTTCTTCTCAGGCACCAACTGAAGTGCATCGGTAGTGCAGTGTATCAAAACATACCTTTTCTTCCTATGCCAACTTTTGGTACCTATAAGTATTAAAAAAACATGCATGTTTAGGTGTCAGCAGTAAATTTTGTTACCACCTGTCCCCCAAGAGTGTTGTGTGCTAAATCTCATTTGTGAACTACAGTTGCATGCAAAGCGCCAGGAAATACTAGCACAAAGAACTTTAAAAACCCCTTTTCAAGTCTTCCAAAATTTGGCAAACTTTAAGAACGTTCATTAATCATGGCTTCCTGTGCGGTGATTTTTGTGTCTACCAGCAATAATGCCTCCCTAACAAGAATGCTGCCTTCACGTGCTTTGGAAAATATGTTCCTTACCACTTGCTGATTGGTAATTTTGAGTGTCCCGTGGCACACACGGACTTGGTTATGCTTTGTTGCGTGGGCAATACTGTCAATGGCAGATATTGTAGGCAAGTACGTTTGTTTACATGACTGTTCTACCGCCAGGCAAGTGTCTTTTTCACCATATAATACTAAAAAATATTGTAAAAGCTTAGTTGAAAAGAATATTTTATTGTATAATTCAGTGTTTCCCAACCTTTTTTAAGTTGTGGCGCACTTTTTGCATTGAAAAAATCTCAAGGGACACCACCATCTGAAAATCATTTAATTTAAAACTATGGTGCCTATATTAACATAATCATTCTCATCAAGGTTTTATCAGCAGGAATCACATACACCTCCAAAATTATTACAAAATCTTATTTTTCACACTGATCTAATGTCACCAAAGGTTGATGTCTGCAGATCCTGAACAACTTCCAGTTCGAGTGATGCAAAAATAAGTAATGTAATGTTTTTAATCGCATAATCTTATGACTTTTCTGAAAATATTAATTAAATCTCCTAATATTACGCAAAAAAATTGGTGCTCACACAGATTTTACATCGCCAAAAGTTAATGCCCTAGAAACCAAACAACTTCCGGTTCATGTTAGAGAAAAATAAGCAACAAAATGACTTTTTCACAATTTCAATAATCTATGATTTAACATCCATGTTTTGATTTGAACCTTGTTATAGTTCAATTTTAATCTCGTTATAGTCATATTAATTTTTCTCGCTAAATATTACATTGTATGACTTCTTACAATTTCCCGCGGCACACCTGACCATTGTTCACCGTGCGGCACCGAGGGTGGGACACACTGGTAGAATATACAATACATTGTTATGAAGGAATTAGAGGCAAGATCGGGCTGAAAAAATCCGGCCTGACCCGAACCGGCCCGTGGGTGTTAGAGCCTGGCCCGAACCCGGCGAATTAACTTGATTTGCAGGACTGAGCCCGAAGCAAACCCAAAGTTTCATAAATTCTTTGGGGAGGACTCCCGAGTCGGGAGGAGGAGGCGTGATTTATGATAACAAATTAAAGCCTGTCTTTTGTAACGAAATCTAAGTTAAACAAGACTGTATCAACATTTCCATCTTTTATTTGATAATATCGATGTTCAAGTTCTACTGTTTAAATACCTACTCACCGACGAGGTGCCAGTCTTTTTGCTCTCGTATGAGAGCAAAGCGCCGCCACATTGACTACATTCAGTGAAGACAACGCAAGTTTCTCTAACACACGTGTCAAAGTGGCGGCCCGGGGGCCAAATCTGGCCCGCCGCATCATTTTGTGTGGCCCGGGAAAGTAAATCATGAGTGCCGACTTTCTGTTTTAGAATCAAATTAAAATGCAGAGTATAGATGTACATTAAATTTCCTGATTTTCCCCCTTTTAAATCAATCATCGTAATTTTTTAATCATTTTTTTCTGTGTTTTTAGTTCAAAAATCATTTTGTAAAATCTAAAAATATATTTAAAAAAAGCTAAAATAAACATTGTTTTAGATCTATAAAAACTGACTATTCAGGGCTTTTAATTCAGTTCTTTGAATCCATTTATTAAGAAAAATCTAAATATTATATTTAAAATGGTCCGGCCCACGTGAAATCAAGTTGACGTTAAAGCGGCCCGCGAACCAACCCAAGTCTGACACCCTTACTCTAGCATATTCAACAATCAATTTGAAACTTTTCCAAAACTCACCTTACTGTCTTTTTAGTTCTAATGTCTTTAGTTTATCCTTAACTTCTTGCTTCTCCATATTCAATATTATTGCAAAGGGGAAGGAAGGGAGGCCGGCGTTCACGTGATGTGTGCAGAGCATGCTCTGGCTCTGCGGCTCCGCCTCCAATTGCAATTACATTACAGCGCCTTTTCTGTTTTATCCCAAATTATTTATTTTATGACAAGTATTCTTTAGTTTAGTATCCACACATCGGTTTAGTAAAGAAATTGCCATTCAAAACTCCTTTTTCGCTCTCTACTATTTTGAAAGATTCTCTTCTCAGAACCCGGGTGTCAAAAGTTCTCTAGTAGAAAATGTGACTTGATGAGCGTTCATATGCAATGTTTCAACCCGTTAAGTGATAAGTACCATAATTACGACACAAAATGAAGGCTGTATGAATGTGTGTGCCGACGTGGTTCTTCTGCTCGTATAAAAACTCACTAGAATGGTTTGTTTATCACAGTCCTGTGACAACAACAAATGCATGCTAAAACTGTTGAGTTTAATGTATAACCAGCATATATTTGCTAAAAGAAGACCAAAACCAAAGTTAAAGCTCAAAGATCACTAAATTGAACGTTTCAAATTTGGGTTGGGTTTGGGTTGTTAAATAAAAGTTGAAGTAATGAGATCTTTCTTACACACATTGTTACACACCTGTCACATGTTTGCAAGTGTTCTTTTGCCCTTGAAATTGTTGTTTTAATGAGCAAATTGTTCGGGGTGGAAAATTACTGATCTGAAAAATAATTCATTTGATAGTTTTTGTGTGCCAAAGCAGGGTCTGGTGTTGCGTTATGTATTTTTAGTGGAATGGAAACACATGGAATTAGTCCTCTTGACTAGATGGTATGTCCAGAAATGTTTTTTAAAATTCTAAACAGAATTTTTAATGTTTTTTAATTGCTAGAATCACAAGGTTGCTTGCAGTGATGGGGGAAGCTAAAACATGTTTGGATCTCATCAATATTATTGAGTATCATAAGGTTAGGATTATAGCCACTAATCTTTATAACATTTGCTAGTTTTGTAAACAGATCTATTTTGCCAATTTTATAGCTATACAAAATTAGTGTTGTAATTTTCTCATTCATTTCCGAGCATTGCATTTCTGTTGGCTAATTTTTTTCTGCTAATGAGAATTAAATAAGGCTTTTTACAGTGAATAGTTTGACTCATATGGGCGGCCTGGTGTTCAAGTGGTTCGAGCGTCGGTCTCAAAGTTCTGGGGTCGAGGGTTCAATCCCAAGTCGGTCCTCACTGTGTGGAGTTTGCATGTTCTCTCTGGGCTTGTGTGGGTTTTTTATGGGTACTCCAGTTTCCTCCCACATCCCAAAAACATGCAGGCCAGGCTAGTTGAACACTGAGCGTGAATGGTTGTCCGTCTCTGTGTGCCCTGCGATTGGCTGGTCGCCAATTTAGGTTGTCCTCGCCTTGTGCCCATAGTTGGCTGGGATCGACTCCAGCACCCCCCTTGAAATTACTTTTTTAAAAATTTTGAGATAAGTTTAAATCTCTGAATCTAAAATACTTTTCCTAGCAAAATCCAAAATCTGTTCATTTTATTCAAAAAATATTTGTATTTTTTTCCTACTGTATACCTGTTTGTGGTATGTTAACTACAAGTATCTGGGTCAATATAGCAATTGACTAATTAATGAATACCAAATCTATTTTATTGGGGACCAAAATGGAATGGACATCTATTGTCATCAGTTGCAATTACATCATTAGATAAGATAATACTGTGAATGTGATCATATAGGTGTACATTCATGAGAAATACAATTGCACAAAGTATGCTAATTGTGGATTTCTTATAACGAGGAAAATGTTTCAACAAAAAATTATTACACTAATTCGGAGTGCATCCATTGTGTGACCAATGTGACGTCAGTCAGAGCAGCACAAAAGCTGGTACACTCGGAAAGAGTAGCTAAGAGATGGGCGGCCTAACTCTTATTAGTTTCTGTACTTTTTCAATATGCCGCTGCCTTCTTTCCTGATCTGAGACTCAGGCAAAGTCCCCTTCACTTGCTGGCTACATTAAGGTTTGTTTCTCTAATAAACACAGGCTATAGTGGCCAGCGAATGCACAATGAGTAGGTGGGAATATTAAAGTTACTTGCATTCAATTGGCAAGAATTTTTTCTGGCATTTAACTTTTTCAGTGCCAGACGATGATAAACATCCACTTGTACGGCAAGATTTTTGATCCTTCGGCCTTGATTTTAAAGTGGTTTGTCACCCTTAAAATCCCCCTATCACCGATTTTTACACAAATTATACAATCTTGCCAAAGAGTTAAAAAAACGATTTACTGTATGTAACGTTGCCATCTGCTTTCTTAAGAAACGATGACGTTACAAGAAGACAGGCGCCAGCAGAGGGCATAAAGATAATTTTAAATACATGGAAAATATGCTATTAAAACTCGCACTGCCTCAAAGTACTGTGCTGCCCCATCGTTAATCTCAGTTGTCAAATATAGTAATTTCTTGAGTTCTTTATTTTCCTGCTTGTCAAATGTTATTTCGTCTTAGGGTGAAGAAAAATGAGAATTGGGTGGCACGGGGGTGCGAGTGGTTAGCGCGTCGGCCTCACAACTTTGGGGTCCTGGGTTCAAATCCAGGTCACGTCCACCTGTATGGAGTTTGCATGTTCTCCCTGGGCCTGCGTGGGTTTCCTCCGAGTACTCCGGTTTCCTCCCACATTCCAAAAGATGCATGGTAGGCTGATTAGACACTCTAAATTGCCCCTAGGTGTTAGTGTGAGTGTGCATGGTTGTCCTTTGTCTTCTTGTGCCCTGCGATCGGCTGGCCCGGAGTCAGCTGGGATAGTCTCCAGCACCCCCCGTGACTCTAATGAGGATAAAGCGGTTCAGAAAATGAGATGAGATGAGAAAATGAGAATTGTGAGCTGTGAGGGCTACGTCAAAAACTTCTGTGCTCTGACGTGTACTATTATCTACTGCATTAAAACAATGTGCTAGCTGGTTATGTAATGGCAGATTGCATTTACAATACATTACCAGATTTCTTTGTATGTCTGAAAAGCTGCTTTCAGGCATACGAAGAACTCCAGTAATCTTTACCCGGTACACCCCGGGCTCAAGTGTTCCAGTGATACCTTGAAACAATGCTGAAATGTCCTCACCTCTACTTGATTACTTGCTTTAGATGTAAATAACAGATGTATAACAATTACAGGAAGGATTACTTTTATTGCAGTTTGGGATGTTGCCCCATCAGTAAAGAGAAGTGGAGCTGTTGTTTTCTTACATCACTCTAGGTCCACCCACTCAGTGCATCTATCAATGTCTCTTCCCTGTTTTTTTCTTGACTAATTTTCTTCATCGTACTTAAATTTTGCTTATGTCTCCATGACCACCCTCCTCGCCCTCTTATTTCCGACCCAAAGGTTTCGTTGGGGGTCTTGAGTACCACAGGAGACATTCAGAACTGTCTGTCATCTCTCCCTTTGCCACCATCCCCCACAATCACCATACTTCAACTGCAGGGAATACCTTCTGGGCTGACTGCTATGCCTCGAAGAGAGGCTGGCAATAAGAGCTTTGGTGGAAGGGGGGGGTTCTGCTGGTCTATGACAGTGAAGACATGTCAAGTACACGTCTGACCCATATGTGAACATGCCCGTTAATCTCGCCTTCATCTTTCCCATTTTTTTATAATCCCTTTTTCAAGGTTTATCTTTTAAGTTTAGTTTATACATGCCATTTTGATATTTTGACCAGATGATGTCATCATTTTTCTCTACTGTGGGCATCTGTGTGTATATTTTATCTACATTCTGAACTGATTCAACAAATACCTCGCAGCTAATCTTATTGTGGAGGTGTTGTCAATGTCATACTTTCCATGAAATTGTATTTCTTGACGCATATGTAAAAACGCAATGTAAAAAATGCTCAGCAGTGGACCTATTTGAAAATGCTATGCTATGTAATCTTCTCATTAGTCTATTGCTTCGAAAAGGAATCAATTTTGTATTCAAAATTAACGTTATCTCTTTATAGATACAGTATATTATTCTAGCAAATTGCAACTCATGTATTTACATATGTAGTTAATCAGCATCATGCCAACGATTCAGAACCATAGCAATTGCCTCTAGTTCTTGTTTGCAACCATAGGTTCTGGACTTTTTTCTAAAATGTTTGAAAATGGGGGAGAGAGCCTCCAGCACCCCCCTTGTGACGATAGGCGGTTCAGAAAATGAATGAATGAATGCATCGGACCAAAAAGCAAATGCGTCATAGTTGGTCCTATTTATATGTTAAATTACAGAGCCGGATCAAAGGGATCTTTTTGAAATGGAGCTCATCTCTTTACGGATTGTGTGTTTTCCCTCATTTGAAATGATTAGTCTATGTCTGGATACTATACCTAATCCATACACACAGTAAAAAGTATCTCATCTCCAAATACATTTGTTACATGCGTGCGTGGTTGCTTCTAGAAGAGTGAGTTGGCCCATAGTTTTCCCTAAATCATGGTAAGGGAATAGATGAAATCAGCACGGCCCTTTCCTGGTAGCCCACCAACCCCCACCCAAAGCGTGCACACAGACGCACACGTACTGTCCATTAACGAAGCAGTCGTGTGTAAAATAACCAGATTTCCCCCTGCCTCGTTGCTTCTCCTCTTCTCTTGCTCTTTTGAACCCACCCCCGGCCTCCTCCTCTCTTCCTTCCTTCCGGGTCTTAAATCCCAGCCTCAAGCACACTGGCCAGCATCCCCTCACTTGAGCATAATTACACACACAGCTAGCCAGATCCTCTGTGATGTTCTCCATTTGGGAACAAAGGTACAGTAATCCCTCGACTATCGTGGCTTCAACTTTCGTGGTTTCACCACATCGCAGATTTTTTTCTGAGGGAATAAAAAAAAATGTCAGTTCATAAAAATATGAAAATCCACGCTGAAACTCGCAAGTGGAAGCCCCTCCCCTGTCCTCCGCTTGCTACTAGAACTCGGCACTGAAGTTAAAAAAATGGGGTTACCCTACTTCGCGGTTTTTCGTTTATCGCGGCCATGTCTGGTCTACATTAACCGCGATAATCGAGGGATTACTGTATAAATTATAGCGGCTTAGACCCAAGTGGTAATGGGAGATTGGTGGGTTCCTATGCTTGTATTTGCCAGTCACGACCTCTGTGAGTTAGGTTTTACTGTATGGATGAAGCATTTTCGTATGTTGGTTGCACTTTGTTTTGTTTGTCTTTTCCCATCTCAGAGGAAACAGTTTTGTTGACATGGCAAAGATTTCCTGACATACCACCTGAAGGCCGCATGCTTTTTCATTGCGGCCAAACTAGTGACTGCACAGGCACGCCTCTGCTGTTTGTTAATCACGCCTCTTTTAAAGAAAGGCAGTGCACAAATGAAGTGTCAACTGATTTATGACAAACATATACAATAAGTTAGGAACTAATTTATTTTTTTGGTGCATTGAAACTGTAACTCAGTTTTTTAAAGACCCAGTTAAATCATTTCATTCATTTTTTTTCTTATAATATTGAATGCATTTGAAGAGAAGTGCTGGAAATAATGCCGAGATAGTTATCGTTGGAAATGATTGTGATTTTAAACAACCTATTGATAAAATCCACAATCCCATTTAAAAAAAAAATCATCCTGACCTAGGATCTGTTGTTACTGTTTTAAAAGAGCGATTTGTAAGTGTATTGTCCAAAAACGGTTCTGAGTAAAATGAGGGAATAACATCCTTCTTTGAGTTTCCAGATAATTGGTTCGCAATGAATTTGCAAACTGCCACTAGAGAATATCTGTGTAGTCTACAACCTAATGTCTATTACATACCTAAAATTTAAATGATTACATGGTACGGTCTTCAAAACGTAGAATTTCAACAACTGTCGTAAACACATCAAAATAACTTGAATGGTCTGACAAGTGATTTATAAAATGGGAAAACATTGTCTTTATAATTAAAAACTCAGTTTGAGGTATTTGCACAAAATGTGTTCTCTTGATGTCTATTGAAATTGTAGGATATTTTAATGAATAATAATTTTAATAATGGTATGGTGTTCTTTGGCTCATGGCTTTATAGCACCAAGTTGGCGATTAGGGACAGAGAGAAGGAAAGATACCGCCTACAAATATATTTGTAAACTCTAGGTATGATAGTAAGTACTTGTTGCTTTATGGACCTTTTTAAAAATATGGACTGGCTCACACAGTGACTTTTATCTCCTTGCGTTATTAATCAAGTTATAAGGTTTTGACTTGTTTTGTATATATTGACACTATATAATATTAAAACTATATAATACTACATTGTGAATTTTGCACAGATTTATTTTCTGAAAATCATGAATCAATTCAAAATAGCGGAACCACCAAGTTTTTTTTAAAATCAAAAATTGTTTAGCTCTAGTTGGAAACGCGCAAACACTCAGAACAACTTAGTGCAGAATTGCTCAAAATAGTCATTTGTAAAACAAAAACAAAACAATCACTATGAATCATTTTTTATCGTAATAAGAATATGCCATTATATGATAAAAAACTACTAAAAAAAGTTTTTTTTCCTCCTCACCTTTAAAAATCCTATTTAACTGGCCTGTCCAAAATGTGAAATGCAATTAGTCAAGCAGTACAAATTTATCTAAGGAACTGTAACACGACCAACATCCATATTTTGCAAAAATGAAAAGCTATCTACTATTTCTTGAAAAGACACAAACTCTTTCACCCATAAATGTCACTGTTATCTCAGAGGACTAAAGTTTCAATGTAATGCCACAGATCTGAACTTCACAGCTGTAGTAATTAGTATAATAATTCCAGTTGATGCTTGATTATTAGCAAGCAGATGTTTCCTCTCCCACGTCCAGTTGCTCCTAAAACATAATGTCAGAAAAAAATATATATCCCAAAACCTATTTTTGGTTAGCATATAACTTATGTGAAAGTATAGTTACTTGTTGCCCAAGTAGTGCATGCACAACAATAAGTTAATGCTGGAACATAAGAGGGAATTGACTCTAGAATTGTCAGCATGCCCGGTGGTGGCTTGTGTTCGAAAGATTGTTTTATGATAGATTTGTTGTTTGGGAAAGTGTGCAATTAACAATACCGTAATAGTCATTGTGTGTTCACTAGGCCAGTAATGATTTAAGAACTGAAGATTCAATTTATACCACGTTTCTTGACTCTAGATCAAATACGCACACAAGTTTTTGAATATACTTTCACACCAACATTAACAAATCACTTGAAAATGACACGCAAGCAAAATAAAAAAAGATAACAATTATCACTTTTTTCAGGTGCATTAGATCAGAAATATACTGGTATTGGCTCAAATTTTAAGGGCAGAACCAAATGTTCAAGTGGACCAGGGCAAGGAATGTCTCTCTCGCTCTGCCTCTATCTCTCTCTCTCTCTCCCTGCGTGGCGTTTTCTCCCTACATTCAGATATAACATCTAACTTTTTGCAAGCTCACGGGTCCTGTTTCGAGTTACCAGCAAATGCGAATAATTGGTTTTAACTCCACCTGAACATATGTCATGATTCTATCGTCTTAGACTTCTGGGAATCTGACTCGAGACTGTGGTCGGGAATCCGAGAATCTAGATTTCGATATGCACATCATTAGGGGCTTAGTGTTCACACACTTAGTACTCGTCTTGGTCTACATGGGCACGCTGCTTGTCTGAAAGAGGTAGACCCAGGCAAGTTAATCATAATAATAATAATCGGACATAGGCCCTGTCGTCATTATCAACGACACAAAAAGCCTACTTGTCATCACACCCAGAAACTGCGTGTGACGAAATTGGTGGTGCTTCTCCATAAGCTGCGTTTACTCGGCAAAAGACCTAAATAAGTGATAGTCATGGAAGTTCTGGCTCTGGGGTCCATTTGAAAGCCACCACCTGGGTTGCCAATTGCTGATCATATCAAACTGTAATGTTGCGGCATATCATATGAAACCGGCTATTTGAACACAGACATACATTCTATGAATAAAGCTTTCGATATGCAAAACCTGGCTGAGTTTTACTAATGACTACATGGTAGTGGATTTATTGTGGGCAATCAGGCAGACCAACCACATGCAAATTAAGATGTCCCATGTGACCTTGGTCAGCCTATTAAATCTGCATCTCAGCAAGTAAATGCTGGCTGTAAAGCCAAGACAAGGCAGAAACAGATACAGAGATTGAGCTGAGAAGAGAACTACCGTACTATGTGATGAAAGTTGTGAAAATGACTGAAGGGGGGAAAGCAGGGTTGCAAAATTATGCTCCTTCAGCAATAAAGGACAATCATCTGTTTCTACTGCTTCCCTCTGGGATCACAGATTAACAGTATAAATGTCTAATGCCATGAAACAAAACGCAGTTGTGATGAATAACGATTGCATGTTGAATTAGTTTGAAAACTTTTTACTCCCAGTGCTACACAAAAAAACAATTATCAAGAAGTGCATTTATTAACCATTAGTTATTGACATATGAAAAGACTAATGTAAATGTATCAAAACGTTTAAAGGGTTGGTCAGACAAGTGGGAGTAGTAGTACTAGTAAGTAGTCCATCAACCAATGACTAGACAGATGATACTGACAGGTGGGGCATGACCTTTTATGAGTTGCCATGCTCTGAACACGTTACTCCTGGCTCTGGAAAACAGCCAACCCCATTATTCTGCTGTTATTATAATTTGATAGTAGAGCTGGGCGGTAAAACGATAACAATAATTATCGTGAATTGTTTATCACTGATAATAATAAAAACTTGATAAAAAATTGATAATTTTAAACTGCAATTAGCCCAGCCGACCAGCACGGAGAACGGGGGTGCTATTGCGAGATGAACGCTAGTTCCAGACCAACGCTCAGGAGAAGAGGATGATGGGGAACCGTGTTTTTAGGATGTTAGCGATAGAGGCTAATGCGGCGCATGAACGCAAAAGGACAACACAGCCAAAATAAGCGATTATGAGATGCAGGACAACACCGAGTCGATCCACTAAAAGATCCAAGTGAATTGTCCCTGGTGTTTTCTTTCTTATTTTTTGAAATGCCTCGTAAATACCTGTGCGCAAAGAGCAGGCCTATTGAAAATGTCCTTAACCCACTGTCTTCATTTGAGGACAGCCTGTAATATTTTTCTTACTTGGTTTTAAGGTGATTCCCCATTTTATGTAAATGTTCTGAAACTATTGCAAAAATCTAAAACTTGTTATCATGGCTTAAAATGGGTTAAGTTCATCCAACTTATTTTATTTTATGTAAATGGCAATATGTGAAATAAATATACACATTGTTTTTGTGAGGCTGAAAATAGTCTGCTTGGTAATGTCTTCAGTTGATTATTTTATTTACTCTTGTTTTCTCGTATGTACGCCGTATTTGTCGCAAAAGAATGACAGAATTGAAAGCACAGTTTATATGTGCACAAATTAGACTTGACCTGCACGAAACTGCAAGGTGACAACGATGAAACGCCATAATGCAAGACAATGCGGCTATTACAATAATTTATTTCAAAATAATTATTTCAAAGTAATTATTTGCATTCATTGCTAATGCAGAAGGATTGCCTGAATGTTCGCTTTGTAGCAAGAAGTTGTCAAATAATATAGTCATGTGGAAAGACATTTCCAGGTAAGGCATGCTACATTTGCAGCCGAATACCCAGTTGGAAAAGAGGAAAAAGTGCGATTGCAATACTTCTGGAGAAATTAGAGGAGCGCATAAATAGATTCAAGAAGTGGATTGCAACTCCAATTACTGCTGCGAGTTTCGTTGCAACCCGAGAGATAATCAAACGTGGAAAACCCTTTACCGATGGCGAAGGGGCGCATTGTGCACTTTCCATTTTGTTGTGGTTTTGTCGAATCACAAAATAAAAATGACAAAAAATCAGACCATTCTTTATTGCATTTCTTTAATTTAATCAAAGAAATGAAACATTGTAATGAAGTTAAAACTTGAGGCAGCATCCTACAACAAAGCCTTCAGTATAAGGCTCCAGACATTTGTTTTTTTCATCCAATGTGGCTCTTTCTGTAAAACAAACAAACATCGTTTAAATGGCATTGCAATTAAAATGATTTTGTCATCTGAACTTAGAATTAATTATGCAAGTCACACCTAACATTTTGTATGTCACACTTTTTAGTAAACCCTTAAACCGTAAAATCTGTCTATAGACACAAAAAGCAATTTTGTCTAAATTCGAGAATAATAAGACATTAAGTTGGACACTATACTGGGAGATAAGGTCTAAATTTGATGCATTTCTCTAAAGCATTTGTCAATGAGACCAAGTTTGTTTGTACACTCACTAATGCTAACCTTAGTTAATATGATAAAGATCTACATACAAAAAAAGTCAGACTGTATGCTGGTACGCTTTTTTGAAGTTGCTTGAGCCTTGGTTCTGTATTAATGCTTATTTATGAGGGACAAAACTTAAACTCAGGGAATTATTTCCCATTTTATTCCGTCTACTGACTTCATGTCGAGGGTGAAACCCCACTTCCGCACTTTCAAGTGAGGGTTACCGCAAGAATATGGATGACATATTCCCAAAATTATGAGGCTTGAGAAATGACATGTGCACAGGACGTGCTGGCATGTACATCCAATCTAGAGCGTTAACAAGCAGTGATCTCATTTCGATGCTAATAAATAACTAATTGTATCATACCACTCTAGATTTGACGTAAGCATCATGACGTTTGTCTGACAGAATGGAGAGTACAGTATGTTGAATGCCTCATCCTATGATGAGATTTGGCATGCAACGCGGTACACTGACCATTCACCTAATTCCCTTGACAGTGACAGCTGGGCTTCAATGACAAACTATGCACGTGTTGGCGTGAACTTTGCCAGAAAGGAACTGGAGAGCGGCAACATGGACTGAAATGGTTGCACAAAGTACGCAAGTTCGCCAAAGCAGGTTTGTCTTTTCTCCGTGTCTGATGGACAAGAGTGGAAAGCAATGAATTACATTTCAGTTAATTACATTAACTAAGTAGTTTGTTATGTAACTTGTCATTTTTAAGGATTTCAAATTCAGCTATTTTACATAAGCACATTTACTTGGAAATCTACTCGATGACATTTCAAAATGCTTTGTTACAAAACAAAATGAAACAAACCATCACCAGAGTGGGTGGAAAAGAATGTTGAATCTGCGGGCTCAGTAATGCACGTCCAATAGCAAGACACACATTAGAAACCCCAATATTTCAGGAAAGATGTCCCGCATTGCCGCAACATTGCTTCGGATTCCTCACTTTCACAGACTTAAACGCCATCAATGCATAAAAGTAGTGGAGCATTACAATGTGTATTTGTTTGACACTGTCCTCAAACTGTGATTGCAACCAGCTACGAGTTACTCTCTTCCATGGCTGAAAAATGACTATGGCTGTTATCTAGTGTCAGAATTTTGCAAATGTGCATAGCCAAAATAATTTAAATCACATTAAGAGCAGCACCTATTCTTTTATTTTAAGTGATGTAACGTTACTAGTGTGCTAATATTTTAAGTAGTTGCCACCACAACTTTAGCTATACAACAAAAATCTTCCCTTGGGCATTTTTTGGGGGCCGGAGGGGGGTCTTTGTCTTAATGCATAGCGAAACAGCTGGCTGGCACCAACCCGTATCATTTCAGCACCATGAGATGCCCGCAGTCAAGCAGTGCATTAAACTCTGACTGGCATTTCTGGCCTGAAATAAAGAAAATCTAAAGCAGAATAAACAGGATGAAAGTAATTATTTTAGTGTATCACAAAATATAGTCAAATTAGACACATTTCTTCACAGGCTACTGAAGAAGTAGAAAGGATGGTGAAACTACTCAAAAGCAAATTTTCTTTACAAAATTATAACAAAATAAATAAATAATTATTGGACAAACTAAATAGTTCCTATCCACTTCTGAATCCTAAGTATTTCATTGAAGCAACCAACAACTTTGTGTTCTGTCTTTGTCTTGCAAGCAATACTTTTTAGTAATGCTCTCCCCTAAAACTTTGTTTCCAATTCTTTCTCTTGTCAGGAAACTATAAAGAGGACCATGGAATAGCAAGGTGGCAGCCAGCAGCATAGGTCTTTCCTGCACAAGACACCTCCCATCTGTGGGCCCCCCACCCAGCCATGGCGGACCCAGGGATGTTGAGTTTATTTGCAGATGATGCAGGGCTGTTCTCAGATGGATTAGAAGGCATAGGAGACTGTTTTCCTCAGCAAACTACCCCTGGCCAATCCAACACTCTACCCCGACAGACTAACCCCCCCCTCAACCACGAACACCAGGGAAACAGGGGTTACCACCAGGGCATGCTCCTTGGTACTGGACCATCACAGCCTAAATTAGGCCAAATCTACGACCACAGCACCTATGCAGGCTTTGAACAGGCCAGCGCTCCTGGAGGAAGAATGATGTCTCAGAACGGTCCGAGTCAGGGGCCAACTAATGTCAATGCAACAATGAATGGCATGGCTTCTCATTACCATAACCCATCTAACTCGAATAATTCCCATCATGGTTACCAAGGTGATACTGGGGCTGGAGCAAGTGGAGCTGGTGTTTGGGGCCAACAGCATCAAAGTAGATCACCATATCATCAGGCAGCAGCACAGCCAGGGAGTGGAGCCACCCAGATGGGAGCTTTCCAAATGTCTCAAGGCAACTACGGTGGGATGCAAGGACAACCCGCACCAAACCCAGCACGAATAAGCCAACATTACCCAACACAGAACATGGCTCACACGCCTACTCAAGACCCATCTCACTACATGGGACATGTTGGAATGGTGGGCAGTCAAATGAGACACCCACAGCCACAAAGTCAAGGCTACCCCAATTTGAACCACACAACTAGATTTCCACATTCTCCTTCACGACAACCTCCACATCCTCATCATCAGCAAAGTATGGGTGGGTTTGGAGGTGGCCAGTACCCTAATTATCAAGCCCAGTATGGTGCCATGGGCTCTGGAATTGGCCAGGGTGCTAATGCTACTGTCACTAGTAATGCCAGCCCAGCTATAGGACAAGGGCAGCTTGGCCAAAGGTTTAATCAGGGATCAGGCACAACTTCTGGGCAATCTGGGCAGCGATACCCTCCTGGGCCACCCCACCAGACACATTCTCTCCCAATCCAACCTCAGCCGGCAGGGCAACAAGGCCCACCTATACACCCCCTTGGCCACTCCCAGCCCCCAAATCAAGCCCAGTCTCACCTTGCACCCCCAGCTCAGGGATCCTACCCCTCTCCTTCATCAATGTCCCCCATGCGGGTTTTGGGAACTCCAACACCTCCACCCCAACAGGTCAGGCCCCCTAGTGCAGGAATAGCTGTTCCTCCAGAGGTTGCTGGGTACACAACACTGCAGCC
Organism: Stigmatopora argus; assembly: GCF_051989625.1. NCBI lineage: Eukaryota > Metazoa > Chordata > Actinopteri > Syngnathiformes > Syngnathidae > Stigmatopora > Stigmatopora argus. Next base: position 13,597,875 of record NC_135398.1, read on the forward strand.
TACACCTAATTCTATCGCACATCCTCAGAGACCTCCGCAAACATCGCTGTCTGCGCCCCACCAACACCAGCAGACCCACAGTATACCCCCTAATGCAGGGCAAATGTACCCTAGCATGGGACCACAGCGTGGACCCCAAATTGGCCTAAATCACCCTTCACTCCAGCAGCAAGGTAAACTAAGTGTCAACTTTTACTGTCTTACTCCTACCCTAAGGGCATATTCACAGCAGAAAAGTCCCTAGTTTTCTTTGATGCGGTTCGTTCTTACTTTGCAATTTTTACGGGCGACCCAGATGTTGACTACAAAATATGGATGCGCAAACATCGTTCAATCATTGGACTAAATGGTGTGGGCCTGGTAATACGGTAAATGCAGGACTAAACAATCATGGAGCGGTGGCAGCTTGTAGCACTCATGCTCACATCGATATTGTTCATCCAACTACAAGTGTTTGCAGGACATTTGACAAATCAGAGGGTATTGATGCAACGTCGATTTTATGTGTAAATATCTAGAACGGTCCCCAGCCTTTTTCCTCACCGTGGACCGGTAAAGCTCTTTCTATTTTCTCGCGGACCGGTGGGGGAGGCCACGACGGCAGACAAAGGCGGGGGAACGTAACATGACGGCAAAAGAAATAAGTACCAAGCAAGCACAATAGTGTGTATTAATTGTTATCATAATTTTTTTCATTTCAAGGAGATGGGCGACATTGAAAATACGTTACTAATTTTGGCCAAAACGTGTTATGAGAGCCATTGACATGTAACAGAGAATCCGGCAATTTTTCAAAATAAAACATTTTTCACATTCTGGGGGAAAAAAATAAACGATAGTAATGTAATTTTGTTTATTCTCGTTCTGCGGCCCCGTAACAATTGACTGGTCCGCATCTTGGCGGTTGGCGACCTATGGTCCAGAAGACATTCCGTTTCCTCATCAGTTCATGTCAAACCTCGACTCATGTTAGGTGACACGTTGCGAACCAAACATTTCCCACAATGCCAGTGGGTACATAAGCCTATAATGTGCAAAGAAGAGTGTGATTTCACCTTTGGTCCGATGACTCGACACCATTGCCTGGCGAGGTTTCGGACCAGCTGTTTGGTCCGCACCAGACTTCACTGGTTTGTACTGACACCGGCCCAAAAGATATACACCATAAACTTCAGGGCAGGTGTGAATATGCCCTAAAGTCAGTTATGATTTGAGTCTGTGAAGATTATTTCTGCTCTATTTGTGATCCAATAACGAATATCCTATCTCTGTTTTCAGGGCCTCATGATTCACCGGTTAGCAAAGGGGGAGAACAGCATATCCTCCATTCCCAGCAACAAGCCTCTCGAAGCGGCCTGGCCATACAGCCTTCCCCTGTCGGTTTCCAGGGTCCATCTGTCAACCAGCATGGAGTCCTTACCATGAACCATGGTTTATTGCCACCTACCCAAAATGTTCAGGCGCCGCACACTCACCTGTCCTCCCATCCACTACAAAGCACACCCCCTCCCCACAACCAGGCCTCCCAGCATTGGCCACCGCCGCCTTCTGCCTCACACCTGCTCTCCTCACCCCCGACTACCCCTCAGAAAGTGCCTAATATACAGGTGAGTCACAATCAAAGAAGTGTTTATCTCGGGATGTTACAGAAAGATCAACACTGCTTTTTTTGTTGTTTTCACAAATGTTCAAAACTGTATGTAAATATTTCTTGTGTATATGGGAGGAGTAATAATTGTTGGAGTGTGAGGTAAGTGCACTGTGTTTGTGTATACCGTATGTGACATTTGAGAACAGCAGTACTTTAGGCGCTGTTCAGTGCAATTCTGTGTATTACATTACAGTGGTACCTCGAGATACGAGCTTAATTTGTTCCGGGACTGAGCTCGTATGTCGATTTACTCGTAACTTAAATGAACGTTTCTCATAGAAATTAACTAAAAACCAATTAATTCGTTCCAACCCTGAAAAAACACCAAAAACAGGATATTGTATTAGAAAAACATTTTTATTCGGTCTAATTCGCCATCTATTAACAAAGTAACAAATAACTAGTGGTTTAATAGTACCAAAATGTGTTTAATAGTACTAAAATTAGATGGATTTCGCAGAGGGGGAGAGAGAGTGACTTTTTGCACGGCAACACACTCGTAACATAAACAAATTTAAACAAACTTGGATTACGATGCAGACACACTCAAAAATAAGTTTAATCTAACTTAACACTAAACTTTATTCAAATTTTGTTTTAAAGTTTTATACCTTTCTTCTCCTCGGTTGGCTCTATTTGCCCCGCCTCCACCCTGACTTTCAGAAGCAACCTATTGAGGGTTGTTTGCTTTTGTCTTCCCTTCAAAATATTCCGAAAATGATGCACTCAAATGTCCTCACAATAGGATAACGCACGACCACTTGCCAACTTGCCCGGGAAGCACTCCTCTCATATTAGCGAACAAGCTCCGCCATTCGCACTGACTAACGGGAAAAAAAACCTGGAAAATGCAACGTTCCGCCCAGTGCTCATAGAGACATTACACGAGGGAGTTGAGACCAGAAAGACAGTGCCCGTAATGTTCTTATGAGCAGCCTCTCGCGTCCGTTGTATGCTCGTATATCAAAATTTGTCTCGTATCTCAAGAAAAACATTTGCCCAAAATTTTACTCTTATCTCAAATTGCTCGTATGTCGGGGCACTCGTATGTCGAGGTATTACTGTATATTAGTGAGAGATTCTGGTATTTTTCTTCTGCTCCAACCCATGTGCGGTTGTGCTTTCATATGTTAGTGGGGATTGTTCTAAGCCCATCCACACACAGTCTACCACTCATACATCGAGGCGCCACCAACATAATCTCTCCTCCCTCGTGCTCCCACTTCACCACCACCTCTTAAGAGGAAACCTCCCTTCCTGTCTCTGCCTCCTCCCTGTCTCCTCTATTTCCGCTCTCTCTGCAGGTCTCGTTCCCAGTCTTATTTCTTCATTATTGTTATGTGGCCAGATGTTCAGAGAGATAGTTTGTGTGAGAGCGAGAGGGTAAGGAAGAAAAGAACCCCACGGTGCGTCTTAGGAGGACACACGTGCGAAGAATAAGTAAGGACCTCTTGTGGTGGCATCCAACCTCTATGCCATTGGAAACTGACGAGGATGGAGTCTTCGTGGCAATATGGTTCCAATGACCTCTATGTCTCTGGTGTTGATTTTCTTTTCCACCATTGGTGCTCCATGTGGTTCCCTCTTCTTCCATGAGATTGTTTAGTTGCTCAAAGCCTCCTTTCTCCACTGACCCATTCATACACAATAGCAGCCCTGTGGTCTCACATGCCCAGATCCAATCCTCTCTCCTCTGCAGTCTCATTCACACAGATTTCCACTCCTCCCTACCATCACCCACCATACCTCCAGCCTTTGTGACCTGTTATTTGAGGTTGAGATTTAAGTCATCACGCTCAATTTATCTGACTCTCCTGACCTAGATACTGGTTTTGATGGGGAACCAAGCTTGGTTCTTCCCTGGGCTGACAGCTTGGGCCATCCCAAGACTAACTGACTGCTAGCTGCATCAACAGTCAGTCAGAAATCTGCATTACAGATGAGATGGCAAATCTACCTGGGAATATCAGATGTATCCTATCTAGTGGAATCCATTTACTGTGTGAATATCAGCTACAATGTTGTTCGGCACAGCCATTAGTGATTCTTCCAATGTAGTTTTTTTTTAAAAACAGACAACAACATAGAGTGCATACACAGATAGACTGGCGAGTCAGTCATGATTATGGTATGTCTCGTATTCTAAGCTCCATCTGTTCACTAAGCATGGTTATTACACATGCACTTATACACACGTGCAAGTGTGCTTTCGTCAGCCGCTCAAGGTCACAGTGCTGGCAGATCACCGTGGTGTGACCTTTATTCTACATCACACACATACCCACGCTGTTGCGTGCGGCACTCTAGATGACATATATCATGCCTAACTCACCCTTCCCCCTCTTCCAATTGCCGTCCACAAGCTGCTATACAATCTAACTTGCCTTGTCGCCACAGCTTCCAGGAAATGGCGCTCTAATGTTGTCTATATTTTTTTGTATTATTATAGTGGACTTATATTGGCTAAACAAACAAATAAGAAAAAATAACTGTACATGAAAGAATAACTTTTCCGATAAATTGCTCAGTAGATTTTGGTTCAAAACAGTGCTGTTCAGTTTTGTGTTTGCCTTTCCATTTTTGGATAGGCAGGAGGATGATAGTATCTGACAATAGCCTAAACGGTATTACATAAGAGCAACGCAGTTTCTAACTCGCCACTAAATTTGACATGGCATGAATACAAATGAAAATAAGTACAATGAAAATTTCACTAAAATCTACAAATCTCATCTTTGCTGTATTCCATAATTTCAATTGTCAGCTAGGGATGTCGTGATACTCACTTTATTGCTTCCTATCCAATCCGATTTTTCTCTGTTTTAGAAAAACAGATCCAACGCCGAACCGATGCCCAATATTTGGACCAGTATGATTCATTCATGTCAATGAAAAATCACTGTTCTTATTCGAGAAAGTCAAGAAATACTTTGTGTACTATTTTACAGGATGATCTGTTAATTTCATCATGGGTTGATTTACAGCAACAGAAAAGCACCATAGTACTGAAAACACACTGGATCAGATCCAATCTTGGGACCAAATCCATACAGTACTCCAAAAATAGTCATATCGGGTGTCATACTGAGTATCTTATTGGGACATTACTATTCTCAACCTAAATGTGCATTTGCTTTTAGAATAAAAATTCAAAGGGCCTATGAGCCTACAACTGAGGAGATTTGTCATTGGCCAAAATTCTGAACATTCAGAACCCCCCTAGTACCATGAGCTACGATGAGAAATGGCTATGTGGCTTCCGCAAATGAAATCCTTATCCAGTGGAAAAGTTAAAGCACCTTGGTATTTTGTTGATGGGTGACGTTTGAAGCGTGGAATTGGTCGGCTGAGTGGTGTAGTGTCTAGTATCTGCGTTGGTCTTTCATGGTTATGTGCTAAGCCAAAGGGAAAAGTTCTCTATTTACCCGCCAAGGCACATTTCCACCATCATTCTGACCGAGAGAAAAAGATCATGGATCCTCTCTTCCTCAAGAAAGATCCTTGTTTTCTGCCTTGAAGAGCTAGATGAAGTCACTGTGGACAGAAGTCAGGGTTTCCTTACTTAAGTGTCTGCCTTTGCTGACTTGGGATAATGTGGAGAAAGATGTGTGAAATTTTGTTATGATATTTTTTGTATGAAAAGCACTTAATATACAGATGAATGACATGATGCTATTACTACTGTAAAAAGTAATCCCTAGCCAAAATTACTGATATAAATTCTGAGCTGAAATGTTCCTAATTTCCAATTGACAACACGGCACCTAAAAATGATCTCGACTGACCATTGTGTTAATTTTCGCACGCAACTCAACTCTGGATATATTTGGGAAGAGTCGTTCTCCGCATAGACGAGCTTTGATAGCAAATTTGACGATGCGACAAGCAAAATCATGCTGTTCTGGCAAACGTATTGCTACAGTTCATGGCAGAGGATGTCTTGATTAATGGGCTTTCTTGAAATTTTGCAAGCTTTAAAATCCCAATCCTAGCCTAGGGTTTTTTTGCACTTAGTGTTGCTACTAGACGCAGTAAATACCTGACAACTTGACTCCTAGTAATTTTGACGCACAGTTACTCAACTCTGTCCACCATGATAAATTGATGGTTCAAGGAGTGGGCTGACATTTACTAAAGGCTACCCCTCCCTCATTGACCCCGCTTCATCCTCCCCCATACAATCCTTCCCTTTTTATTCCTGTGAGAGTTAAAATCTATGGCCATTCCTGTCCATGGTTCTCTCATTTGCACAATATTATTTTTTATTTAGATTATTTTTAAGAAGCTTTATACAGTGGTACCTCTATTTACAAAATGCATTCATTCCAGAAGTGGTTTTGTAACTTGGATAATTCATAGAGATGCGTTTTATGTCAATTCTCTCATTCATTCCACGGTTCTTAATATAAACACCTTTAAAAATGGTCGAAATTTTCCATGAAAGATTTTAGAAACACAAAAAAGACTTGATTTAAAAATACATATTTTATTTATTTAGCCGTTAAAATGAATAAACAGATGCAAAACAATTTTCTATTGTTTCTGAAGGGCGTAAGTGAAAGGAGGATGCAAATGTCTGGGAACTGACAAACCATACAACACACAACTTAACAACTTAATTTATGAAATAGAACAAAGTTCATTTTTGGGGCCCTGAATAAAAAAAATAAAGTGGCTTTAAGTACACTAAAAAAGCTCACAAAACAGTGTTAGAACTCCATGACGACAAACAACAGGGCACACAAAAATTAGCATGGTGATGAATCACCTTTCTAGCCAATAGGAGGCAAGCGAGGGAGAGCAACTAGATCATGCTAATTTCAAAATAAAATACAGGATAAAGGTAGTGTATTTATGTATTTTGGAGATTTAGCATTTTCTAACTGGAATTTCTTTCGCATTGTGGAAAAAAAATCCAGTTGATGTTTTCTGTAACTTGAATATTTTGTAAATCGAGGCACCACTGTAATTAATCCCTTTAATGAGATTGTCACAACCTATTGGACTTGGTGTTTTTTACCTGCAGCATAAAAATGGAATGGAAAATGGAAATTGAAACCAAATATTTCTTTTCGTCTCTATTTTTATTTTCCCTTACTTGTTCCTCCCACCCTCCGTTTTGTTTGGGTGGCTCTATTTACGTGTATCAGCAGGTGTTTGTGTGCAGTGTTTAGCGTGATGTGTGACCTTGCAGTGCTTGGGTGTGATGTGCGTCTGTGGGCATTAGCATTCGCCTGATGCAAGTGGACTTGGGAGTGATGGCACCTCCCCCCTTGATCTGAAGTACAACCACAGAGGGGTTGTGTATGGGGAGAGCTATTTATTTGTTTTTTTAAATCAGCTGATTCTGTTGCATACCTCATCACACCTAGCCAATACTCACTTGATTTCATAGTGTTTACATTCCGTTCTAATATGTATGTACACTGAGGCATAAGTTCCCACTGCAGAATAGACATCCAGACTCACAAATGCACACACTCTTACTCACTGTGACTTTTTGAAGTATGGAGATAATTTATTCGTGTCATGATGCCTGATTTCCCATCTGCTACTGGGACCCTGAGCAGCTGGAGGAAGCAAGAAAGGAGGAGGGAACGTTGGAAGGCAGGAGGGGGGTATAGGCAGCTGTAGTAGGTCTCAACAGCTGGTAACCAGTTTCCTTTCACAAAAAGCATATAGTGGAGCAATAAGGTCGCAGCGTAGGGAAAGAAAAAAGGGTTGAAGATGCAGTGTTAGAAAAGGAAAAATGAGGTGTCAGCCATTTGTTTCCTACGGTTAGAATGTTATTTCAATTCGGGGGAGGGAATTGTAACCCGTGGGACTGGATAGGCAAATCACCAGTGCTTAATAATGGCTTTTTCAGCACCAATGTGCAAAATATAAACTTGAGTGCCAGCCATGTATCACTGAATCAGAATTAGTCATATGCAAGCAGAAATCTGTCACTACAAACCTGTTCATACCACAACGTTTAGGGGAACATAAAATGCAATGTGTCTGGTTCTCAAACGAGCAGTTGTTTAATGCCCTGTTATGAGTCTCAAGTCATGATCACTTATTTGGGGATGACTTAAAATATTCAGAACTAGATCTGAAAATTTGTGGTAAGTAGATCATTTTTGTTGCAAAAATGCCTTCCTCCAGAGTGATGTGGAACATTTTAAACTGAGAATACCCCAAAAATTCACAATTTAAAATGTGATTCCAGTTGAACTTAAATATATTATTGCGCCCTATGCTTGAAATGTCCAAGCTCAAAGTCATTGCATGAGCATCTCATGACAATTTCAGATGTGCCTCCCAGTACCCTGCATAAGATGTAATTTACAGCTGCAGTCACCAGAAAGCCAGATATGTGTGCAACATTTGGAAAGCCCTTTTTAACCCCCTTCCAATGGTACCACCCATTTAAGGAACATGTATATTTTTGGCATTAGTAGAGCTGAGTGTATTTGTATGACACATTTCATATAATGCACAGGTTTTTCTGTGTCCTAACCCTTGACCCAGTAATTCAACTGCTGAAGGACGAACCTAGATACATCCGTTAACATAACAGTTGTGCTCAAGTTCCAGTGCATGTGTTACAAGACACGACGGCAGTCCTTTGAGATATAGAACAGTAGAGTCGTCGGCTGCATTTTCCTGCAAAGTTTAACTGCAAAATCCATTGGATGCAGCCTAAATACTGGTCAAGGCCATGTTATTTTACAAAGCTGTTGTACTGACTTTGGTATTCGGTTTGGAGAAAACAAGATACTAAATAATGCCAGATACCAGTCTGTTACTCACCCGTGGTACTATAAAGTTAAAACACCAAATGGAAAATACATTTAGGGTTGGCTATTGGAGAAGAGTCACCAAACCCCAAAATACATTATGCGAAGACTTGTTCAATAGATTAAGTTTGACTGTCGGAGATGGCCATGCAAAAGTTGCCCTTGACAGTGGGAAACCAGAACATATATTTTGAATTTGTTGTTCATTCTATTGCTATGACATGCAGTTTGCCATATGCTAATTAAAATGCCCATAATGCTTGCGGTACCAGGACACCGCATCATTCTAAGCACAATGCAATACAATCGTAACAGTTAAGTAGACAACTTAAACTCAATATATATATAGAAATTGTAGTATTTTACCTGTTGGCTGTACTGGTTCCAGGCTTACTACATTTTGTTCCGAGAATTTGCTTTTCAAGCGTGCCACGACATCATGACATCCATGTGACATGCATAAATGTACCAGGTCTTCATTTTTTAAGAGAAGTCTCGGGAATCAAAGTATTAGCCAGTGAACCTCTGTAAACCACAACACATGGTGTTTAAAAAGGATTTTCTACTGGTTTTAACCTTTTTTCCCCACAAAGTAATAACTAAGTAAATAAAAACACTTTTTATTTGTGGCTGACTGAGTTTGAGTATTCGATTGTTACAATAAGTTAGATATGCTTTGCTTTCTGTTAGTGTTATGCTTTGAATTGTCACTTTTCGCTTCCTTTTTCTGATCTTTTGCATTTATGTAAAAAAAAAAATCTCTTTGTTGGACTATATTAAGATTAACTGGAATGTCTCTTCTTGGTTCTTTAGCATACCCCAATGGACCCTGCCGATGCCTCAACGTTGGTTCCTGATAGGCCGACTGGTAACACTAATGATGCTAGTCAGGCTGTCTGCACGGAGCAGCTTAGTGATCAGAAGATTAAGCCAAAAAAGAAAAAGAAGAAAACAAAAGTAGAAGATGGAGTACATGAAGGAAAGAAGAGCATAACTGGAGGAGAGGAAGATGTCAAGTCAGAATTTACTTTAACAGGGTGTGAGCAGGGTGCTGGCATGGGAATTGGAGATGGAATCACCCAACCTGTTGAGAAGAAAAAACGGAAAAAGAAACCAAAGGATAAGGCAGAGGGGGCTGATGCAAAAGAGCCTAAGACCCCCAAGATGCCTAAAACACCCAAGACCCCCAAGACTCCCAAAGAACCCAAGGAGAAGAAAGTCAAGAACTCTACACCCAAGGCCAAGATGCCCAAAAAGTCCAGGTATGAATATTATCGCTTACCTACAATATTTATCTACATGTAGCAAAAGTTGCCTCCATATGTGCGTGACACCAATTGGTTTGTAATTGTAATTGTGAAGGATAATAATGTGGATTTCATTATCCACAAAACATTTTGATTTGCAGGCTTTTAAACCAACAATCACTGAGACCAATCTCTCCCTTATAGCTGATAACTGTTTTTAAAATCATAGGCAGATTTAATTTTCTTTTTATGCTTGATCATGTGACAAGAAGGATAAGTTTGAGGTTTTGTATTGAAAATGCATTATACACATTTAAACCGTTCTGCACAATCCTACAAACAAAACAGGATAGAGTAAATTTGACTGTTAAGCATTCTTACAATTTGGCAGATTAGGTACACTGGTACTTTCTTGGAAATTGGGAGCATAGTACAATGAGTTATACAATGATCTTTGTCATTTGATTTGGTGAATAAAATAACCCTCAATTTTACCTGTAAACTATTTAGACAGGTACCTTTACATACAAAATTAGTTTGTTGGAGAAGTGGTTTCGTAGCTTCGAGTTTTTGTAAGTAGAGAATTATTTTACATTGAAAAGTAGTATAATCCGCTCCAACCGTTCTAAGATTCCCAATCCTACCCCCGAAAACCCTTGATAAATTATGAAAGTACAATGGTACCTATATCTCTTAGTTCCAGAAGCATTTTCGTAACTTGGATTTTTGCAAGGAGAGATATATTTTACATTGAACTAACAATTAGTTTCACGATCTCTAATACTACTCCCTAAACCTTTTAAAAATGACAAAACTATACCAATTCAAATCAGGAAATTACCACCAGAGCCACTCTACCATGGTCCAGAAATAGGGAAAAAAGTCTCCAGAAAGTGGGCTCTGGTTAAGGCCAACAGAATGTTGGAAGAGCAACTCTATCAACACAATTAAAAATAAAATACAGGATGCTGAAATTTGCTATTTAAATTGGAACTAAATCAGATTTCGAATTTTATATATTTGTTCGTATCCTGAGACAAAATTTTCCCGTTGATGCCTTTCATAACCTGAATATTTTGTATGTAGAGACATTCTTGAGTAGAGGTACCACTGGACTGTAGTTTGACCAGATGTTTTTGCTTTCAAACTTCATTGTGAAGCCTGGTCTGGGATATTCCCTATTCAATAGAGAAAATGAATATAATTAGTTTGTTCATTTCAAACTACAGAATTTGATTTTTAGAGATGGCAGTAGATTTGAGTGGCCAGTTTAGAATTTCCTTGGGACGAATCCAAATTTCATAGATGGATATGATGATTTTTGTGAAGGTTTGTTGAAGCAGAACATTACACTTTGATTAAACCACCTTGGTTGTTCATAAAATGTTATATTGTTTGCTGAAATATCTGTCAATTTGTTTATTTTACACCATTTTTCACTTATCCTTGTCCATATTACTCAGTATTTCTTTTCACATGCCATGTACACTTACTCTTCTAGGTAAATAGAACATTGACAAAAGAAGAAATGAAAATATTTGCGTTAGGTTGAGGTGGTTTCATTGTGAAGTTGGAAACTTGATCTGACGGAGGAATTTGTCAGGATACCGCCCTCCTCCTCCTCCTCGTCCTTTCTGAGCCTTCATCTCACCCCATTTCCCTCTTTCTTTTTACTTGCGGGTGCTTTTATCCAAAGGAAGAGAGAGGGCCCAAATTGCCGGCTAGGGTCAGTGCTCAGGGAGGGGGACTTATGCTTTTGGATGCGTTGGTCACTGTTAGGAAAGGGGGAAGGGGCATAAGGGTGGGGTAGGTTGCTTGCAAGGCAATAAGGGGGGCAGGCGTTTTTGTATGTGTATTGGGGGAGGGTTTTTTTCTCTTTGTGGCAGAAAATGGCGTCTAATGATAATGAAGCCCATGCTGCTGACCACTCCACAGCCATAGCTCAGTGTGGGCAGAGGAAATGTGGGGGTGGGGTAGCGTGACTGACTGTGTGTGTGTGTTGGTAAACTAGCTGTTATCTGTTTTCAGGCTTTCCTCCATCTTGAGTGGCGGCCTGCAGCTCTCAGGTTAATTTAGCATAATAATAGCTGGCGGCTATTCACTGCCACTCTAAAATGGTGGACCAACAATATCCAACCATTATCCCTTTATTCTTTTTCAACTTCCACTGATATGTCGAACTCTTCTATTTTCTCTTCAAATTACCCTTTTTGCATTTTTATAGTTTTTGAAAGATTTTTTTCCCATTTATGATAAAATTGCATTTAATTTGGTGTTTTGTGTATCAACATTGAAAAACAATGAGAATCATCTATGGACTTTGTAGTGGGATATTTAATGTTACAAAAATCCCTCGAATATCGCGGTTAATGTAGACCAGACATGGCCGCGATAACTGAAAAATCGCGAAGTAGGGTCACCCCTATTATAACTACCTTTTTTTTCTTCAGTGCTGAGTCCCTAGTAGCAAAAGTGGCTTCCGCTTACGAGTTTCAGTGAGGATTTTCACATTTTTATGAATTTAAAAAATAAAAATAAACTAAACTAAACATTTTTTTCAGTGCTGAGTCCTAGTAGCAAACAGAAGACCAGGGAGTATCTTCGGCTTGTGAGTTTGAGCGTGGATTTTCACATTTTTATGAATTAGGAAAAAAAGAAAGAAAATTAATATCACAAAAATCACGAAGTGATTTCGCGTAAGTGAAGTCGCGATAATCGAGGAAAGAATATATCCAGAGGGTGGCATGTTCTTATATAGTTTAAAATGCTTGTTTTTCTTTTTTATCAGGCTCGACGTTTAAAAAATCCAGACGAGCCTGTCCAGAAGAACAATTAGTTTTCCAAGAACATACTTTAGCTAGTAGATACACATTATAATAAATAAAACTCACATTCAAAGTGTTTTGAACTTGAAAAGTTATTTAAAATAATGTAAATAAATTCATTTTAAAGTACTTTATCTAGTTATTTTTGGGGTATTCTCTGGTCAATGTAAAAATTGGCACGGCCATTTTTTTACTATAAAGTGCACCGGGTTCTAAACCAAACCATCAATTAACAACTTTATTTTCATACAAATTGCAAAGTTTATGAAAATGTATAATGTGAATTAGTGCCTCAATGTACTGCATTTGTTCTTGATCTTTTAACATTGAAATTATTACTTATTCATTAATAATCTAATTAATCAAATTTAACAACCAGAATTCACACAAAGTGCACCAGATGATAAAATGACTGTCAGTTTTTAAAGGCCCACTTTCAAGGATTTTTACACACCAATTAACTTGGTTTTCCGAAATAAACCGACTCACACTGATCCACAACTATTGAAATTGTATTTTTTTTTAAATCATTTGTGTAATGTTACGATCAGCGTTCTTAAAAATCGATGACTTCTATATACAAGGAGTGTACCCTGACAGTCAAAGTTTACAGTTTAACATAGCAGTCCCCTTTTTAGCATTTTCTACCTCAATATCAAAGTGTATGTGCCTATACGGTTTTGTTGTGAACTGAGAGAATTAGGTGGTTTACTTTGTTGAGTCAGCTCAAATCTCTCCTTTGACCTTCTTTCTCTGTCCTGTTCGCGCGCACCGCCTCTCTGTCTACTTGTCTCAGGAAGTGCATCTATAAATAACCCAGCTTTTAGCCACCACGCCCTTCCCTATGTGTGTGTGTTGGCGACTTTATGTGCAGTACACACACAGACACATATTCTGGCACCTTGCTGCGTACGTGCGTGTATGTGCATCAGTTGGTGCGTCCATGCAAGCTGCGTCGTTACTGCGTTCATGTTTTTCGATTAAGTGTATGTACTGTACACGTTTTTACCAGTATCAATAGTGTGGGTTTTCTAATAAGCAGATGTCCATTGACATTTTTTCTTAACGGATCAGTCCAGCCCCAGATTTGACTAACACTTGGTATTTTCTTAATTCCCCTCATGTGAAATGAAATTTTCAGCTTCATGCACACTGCACTCCTTAAATGGTCACTATTTGTGAATGCTGTAACACCATGGTACATGTGGATTAAGTAGAGTGTGTTGGAAGGACTATTTGCACCTTTTTTAGAGGTGACACCGTTAACGTTTTGTTACTAAGGCTACATCCACACTAGGATGGATAACCGCCTAAACGTTTAATTATTTAGCCAATACTTCATGTCGGCACACTAATTTACCCCTTTCCAGATTTTTTTAAAATGAGTAGATAGCTGTCTAATTTTAGAATTTGCGGACACAGTCTAGTAGTTTGCTACCGACAAAGCAGTGGGAGAGAGGAAGTGGCGTCATAAAATGTGCAATGCAGCCACACAGTATAAATAAGGAAATGGGGTCAAATGTAGTATGGGAAGGTACTTTTATAAGATTATGGAGGGAAATGTTATCAATGTGTGTTTTGTCAGAGTAACGGAAAGCAACATTTTTAATATCATTATTAGCTCTGCTTTAACTTGGAAAACTATTTGTGGAAGGGGAGACGATTATGCGAGCCTCAGTGAGTCTGCTCAAGTTTGTGTTGCAGTGACTAGACTTTTAGAACCGATTGTGTATACACAATCAAACAGTTTACTATTATTAAACACTTAAATGTCTTCATTTGTTCAGTTTTCATTAAAGGATTTTATTTTCTTAGAGCTTAGTTTATTCACTCTGAAAGTAGAGAAAACGTTTTCAAATGTCGTCAGTAGACGCTCATAATTCCACACCTTTGCAGCTATGTAAAACAGCCATGTTCTTTCCTCTATTTAATAATGATGTACCGTAATACCTTGACATACGAGTTCCTCGGCAAACAAGGAATTTGAGATTTGAGTAAAATTCCGAGCAGATATTTTCCCTGAGAAACGAGACAAATTTTGAGATACGAGCATATGAGACAGCTAGGTTGCCAAGACGCGAGAGGCTGCTTATGATTTCAGCACACTTTCGCATCTCTCTCGTGTAAAGATATCTGAGCACAGGGTGGAGCGTTGCATTTTTTCAGTTTTTTTATGCGTTAGTCGGTGCGGAATTAAAGGAAAGGGTCCAAAGCAAGCCGGTGCAATGAAGGGTAGCGCGAAGAAAAGGTGTATGATGACAATCAATATTAAGCAGGAAATAATTGAAAAACATGAGTAGTGTGCGCGTGACTGAGCTGGGTCAACAATACGTATGGAAAAGCAGAAGTCTTTTTGTTACTTTTTGCTACTTGTTGCGCTCAACCCAGCAGACTTTAACCCTAAAAATAGCCTCCCGGCGTATTCCAAGCAGGACCGTAAATCCATTCAAAACTTCCCAGACGATTGGCAAGGCAGTTGACTTCCGTGTGCTCATAGCACTTTTAACCCACCATACAAAGACACATCCCAAAAGCAGGGTTGGTAGGCTGATTGAACACTCCACATTATCCCTACGTATTAGTATGTGCGTGAATTCTTGTGCCCTACAATTGGCTGACAAACAATTCAAGGTGTACCCTGCCTACTTCATATAGTTAGATGGGAGATGCTTCACCACCACCAGCACAACCCTCGCAGGGACAAGTGTCACGCATGATGAATGAATGAATCTTTCAAGTTGGACTGCTAAAATAGGGTTAAGTAATTAGCTGAATATGTAACTTTTTCCTGAAAAAGTCAGAATTATCATTCTTACTGGAGCTGATGCACATCTAAAGAGTGACAGGAATTACTCTCCATGTTCTGTTTGCTTGTAGGGTAGCACACTTAAGAATTTTGTAAATATATATATATATATATATTACTGTCTAATTAATTCTCAAAGTCCTTTACTCTACATGAGCTTTGAGCAATCTTGGCTTTTTGTAGCAAAGTAATAAATGCCTGCCATCTAAGAGGAACTCTCTAATGAGCATGGAATTAGCACATAAACCTCTAAAATCCTACAGAAAACAACCTATTCCTGAAGTACCGTATATTCACACCTATAGGGCGCACTTAAAAGTCTACATTTTTCTCTTAAATGGTCGATGCGCCCAATCGGCCGGTGCGCCTTGTTTGTGCACTAAATTCAAATGTTTGTATGACCCTGACCGCTTGAGTGACTGGATTTATTTCTTGCTGACACTTATTACGATCAACACAGCGGACGTTCAGCCTAAAAGTAGCCTCCCCACGCATTCCAAGCGTTACGGTAAATCCATTCAAAACATCCCAGGCGAGTGGCGAGGCATTTGACTTCCGTGTGCTCGTAGTGCTTTTAACCCTCAAAAACACTCTCAATACTCAAAGAAACAGCACATTAGACCTTTACAGAGGAAATGCCTGACGTGAATGACAACAGAATGCGGGTATGAACGCTTGGAAAATAGACTGAAGCCATGGATCGAACACAATTCAACAGCGAGGAAGAACAGCTTTGCAAACGGCTTGGGAGTGATGACTGTCGGATGGCCGCCAACATAGAGGCTCCATACAAAGACAGGCAGGCGGCGTCGCACGAGTTACGTGACGATTTGGAATGGATTGTCGATGCCTGACGGAAAGTGCCAGCGAGCATTGTAGTTTGAGCTTTCGTCAAAGCTGGAATCACTATTACGAAACCCCACGACGAACACGCTGACCCTGACAATGTTATGGAACCCAGCTTTGTTGGCCAACTCTTTATGTCGGATACAAAAGATGAGGACTTTGACTGATTTGTAGATGTTTGAATACTTTGACTTATATTTTCGCGAATACACGCTACGTCAATAAAACAAAATCAAACTCGGTTTTTCTCCTGCTGCCCTTTTAAAAACATACTCTTGCATTCATGCTATCACAACCATAGCAGCGGGTCCTTTAACACGAAGCGCCCTATGTATTGACAAAAAACAAAGTACACTCGCAACTGAGACTGCGCCCTTCAGGGCGGTGCGTTTTTCTAGGTGTGAAAATACGGTAAATGTTCTGTTTGCTGCCCTTACTGCTCTTCTGACACAAATGTAAGATTTGCACTATAGAAGTGGAACTTTTGGGATCAAATGTGGGCGTTTGAAATGTCACAGTAATTTAGATGCGACAACGTCAGAATGTCTGGCTGTACTGGTTCATTAGTAGGCGTGTAACAACAGATGGATCCGATCGAAATTTAACAAATCGCACAATCAATGTCATCTTGTTGTTGATAAAAACGGGAATGCTTTTCATTAAAATGTCTTGAATGGTTCTGCAATGAAATTGTAAAAACATCACAATTGATTAGTTTAGTTGAACCATAACGATGTTGTCCAATTTGGTCATATCCTATTAAATCTAAATGTTTTCTCATCCAGACCACTACAGTAGCCAATGTTAGGCCACTAATAACTAAAACGTACCCTATTCCATGCTATTCAAGAACTACCAATGGAATGCTCAATAGTGCAATGTCCACCAGGTTGCTACAAGTTTTGCCTAAATAGCCTGACATAGACACCGTCTTCTGAGGTACTGTTGGCGAGAATGACTAATATAGCCAGCACATGTGGGAAGCAGGATGGCGGTTGTGTGTATGTAGATAGGGTTTTGGGAATTGAACTTGTGATAATGTTATAATCTCATAATTTCACATAATATTGCCCAACCCTACTTTCAAGAAACTGCTGGCGCTTAATGGGTTATAACCTTAATTTTTCTTCATTGTACGAGTTTACTGGTACATACACATATATGGTAGCAAAAACAAAGAGGATTCTGGTGGGATGCACTGCGATCTAGTTTATGTGTTTTTAAATATTTGAGAAGAGGATGAAATGTGTGAAGGTAAACTGGGCAGGGGCTGATTGGGTGTTGACTGAGGAAGTCGGGGAAGCAATTTCACGAAGGAAGTAGAGAAACAGCCAAGTAGAGAAGTGTGTGTGTGCGCGCGCGCGTGTGTGTGTGTGTGTGTTGTGTGGCCAGATGGCTCCAGCGTGTGGCGACCAGCCAGAGGAACAGGTGCAGGTCACATGACCAGCCGTTACCACGGAGATGGTTATTGCTCTTGGCGTGAGGATGAAAGGAGAAGGGCCCCAGGGACAGCAAGGGAGTGAGCAAGCAGGAGGGACCAGTGGAGAGAGGCACATCCATGCTGTGATGCAAAAGGGCAGGGTAGAAGATAGTGTGTCACACAAAATGCATCTTGGATGATGAAACTAGCATCCCCGTTTTCTTGACATTTATTTAGGAAATTTGCTTTTTTCCCCCCTCAACATTGGCTATTAGGGTTTTCTGCTACCATCTTGCCTCCTAATGTCATTCAAAATAATGTAAACATTAGTAAATAGATTTCCCCTGTGCGTTACTTACTTTAACATATTCAATCTTAAAGAACTGATGACTGTGAGTTCTAGTTTCCGTTTTAAGTTATTGTTGCACTTCGATACTATTGTCGAACTGTGCCCTTCTAGCAAAGAGCTGAGCAACTTTCACGTGTAACAACACATGGTCGCTAATGGAAATGTTGAGGAAAAAGTTCAAATGTGCCTCTAAACCGATTAGCTTTTGGCTTGTAATATTCGTTCGTCAAAGGCTGTCCCTCTTTTTTTCCCAAATAATTTTGAATATGTGTACTCGATGCAGCATGTGCACGTGCTGAAGTGCACGGTACACGAACGTCCCCTGGACTTCCTGTGTCGTGCGTGTACACTTAACACACACACCCAGCTCCTCTTTATTTCCATGCCAGAGATTAGAGGAAGCATAGGAGCCTCTCAACCTCACCCCTCCCAATTGCTCTCTCTTGCTGAGCCCTTGTGTGCTTCCTCTCAACTTGGATCTCTCCATCTTGCTCCCTCCACCCCTGTGCAGTCTTTCATCATATTAACCCCCTGTGTT
The DNA here is from genome assembly GCF_051989625.1 of Stigmatopora argus. Lineage (NCBI taxonomy): Eukaryota > Metazoa > Chordata > Actinopteri > Syngnathiformes > Syngnathidae > Stigmatopora > Stigmatopora argus. The sequence continues at coordinate 13,616,339 of NC_135398.1, forward strand.
CCAGGGCCTGAGGCACACTAATGATTCCTAAATGGGCAAATCAAACATGGCGACTGCCCTGGGACCAGCACACGTGCACACACACATACACATGCATGCCTTGTTTGTTCAGGGCTGTGGACTGAAAAATTGCAACTGTATTTTTCTTTTTTGTTCAAAAAATTTAAAGACATGTTTTTCTTCCATAACTCCTTAATAATCCAGTAGCAGTAAGAAGGCGGAGTCCGAAGATGGCGCCATCACTAGCAAGAAGGACTCCAAGAGGAAGCGACATTCATCTGGCTGTGAAAATGTGGAGGTGAAGTCTCCACTTCCCTTGCCTATTGAGGATGACGATGACGATGGTGTGCAGGTACAGAATTCCTTGATTCATGACACACAAATCCAACCAACACTGTGACAGCAGTCAACCCTTACGTGCAACTCCGTGTTGTCCATTATTTAACGTCTAATTCCAAAAACATGCATGGTAGGCTCTAAATTGCCCCTAGGTATGAGTGTGAATAGTTGTCCATCTCCAGCACCCCCCACGAACCTAGTGAGGATAAAGTGGTTCAGAAAATTAATGAATCAATGTTTAGGAGAAAGTTAGAAGGGTCTGAACTTGAATTAAAAATGCATTTATAAAGGTGTTTTTCTTTTTATAAACAGTTGAAAGTCCTAATGCTAGTTTTTCCATTATTTTAAATAGTTTGTCTAACAAATTGCGTAGTAACTTTTGTTAGTCACCTGGCCTGTAAAGAGAAAAAATGTCAGTATTTATAATTAGGGGTGTGGGTCGTCTCCTCCAAAAAATCACAATTTAATAATTTTCGTATCGTCTGATCTCAATTATTTTCCGTTTTTTCCCCATGTTTTTTTAACTGATGAATTCCATACAATGACATTTATCTTTGTCATACTACCATTAAGTTAGCGGACATTCAGATCCTGAAATTTGTGTAATTTTCTTACAATGGTTACCTTTGCCGTTTAACTCACCTGGTGTGTAATAAATTTCCTAAAAACAATCAACATTGAAATCTTTTTGATCTTCAAAATCTGCCAAAATAATCAGTTAGCATATGCAAATTGTCAATGAAAAAAAGATACGGTTGATCAACGAGAAAATTTTGAAATGTTTTCTATCTTTGATCTTGATTTTAAAACTGCCCGAAACCAAGTTACAATCAAGTTTGTCAGGTTTTCGTGGGTGGTATATGAGACGCTCTGACTGTGTTCCTTTCTCATCAAAAGGAACTGTAATCCATCCCATTTGTTCCTATCACATTTATTGACTATAAATATGAAGTAAGATGATAGGGGGACTAACATTAAACCTATACTTTACACCAGGGGTCTCGAACTCAATTTACCTGGGGGCCGCTAGAGGCCGAGTCTGGGTGAGACTGGGCCGCATCAGGATTTCCACAAGAAAAGCACTGACAAAACATTCCAACGTTATCAAATATCTTTATTTTTTAACAAAAAATAATGAATTAAATAAATTAACTTAAAGATGAATAAAAAATAAATCAATCAGTAATACAAAACCAAATAATACTAATGAGCATACAGTAGATATACACTGGCTGGCTAAGTAGAGAAAATGAATTATTTTTATTCCGTTTCAAATGTCTGTATTAACAGCTCTTTAACCTTTAACTTTCTGAACTTGAATGGAACATTGAACATGAAATATTCTGAACACGGCTTCTCTTGCCTACTCCTTGCTGCTAGAGACCTGGCAGCGCTTCTTCTCACATAGTCACATTTGTCTTGAGGAAGGAAGCAGTGGAGACCCTCAGTAGAGCTTGAAGATGCTCATCAGTAAGTCTGGACCTGTACTTGGACTTATTGAAGTTCAAGGTGGAGAAGAGCTTCTCACACAAGTATGTGCTCCCAAAAAGGCACATGGTCCGCTTGAACCTTCGGGAAAGTTCAGGGAAGCTGGGGGTCAACTCTCTCAAAAATTGCCCAAGCTTGTCTGCTTCTCCACTCACCTCCCTGAACTTGGCTTTGAGTGCAGAGTTGCACTGCAGGTCAATGAGCTCCATTTGAAGCTCAGGAGGGGCATCTTGCACATCAAAGGAGAAGGGGTCCGCAAAAATTTGAAATGTGGCTTTGTGTGTCTTGAAGTCTGCAAATCTGTGATCAAATTCCTCCTGTAGCTTCGAAATGGCCTCAACATACTTCTCACCACTGAATGGTGTGCCTGCATCCACGAGAGCCTTGCATGCTGGGAAATGGCAAAGGTTTGTCTGAGAGAGCTGGGCTTTCCATAACACAAGTTTAGTGCAGAATGCTCTCACGTTGTCATAGGCAGCACTGACAAGTTGCCCCTGGCCTTGTAGCTTCTTGTTCAGTACATTAAGCTCATGTGTGATATCAACAAGAAAAGCCAAGTCCATGAGCCATTTGGGATCACTTAGCACAGGATCAATCAACTCACAAACGGCGTAGCTAGCTTTGACTGCTGCATTACTGTCTTTGGTAGCCTTCTTGAAGAAATCCTGTTGCCTCAGAAGACGTGTTTTAAGACTGGCAACCTGGTTGGCTCTCTCATCTCCCTGGTATTTTTCGTACTCCTCAGCATGTCTCGTAGTACAATTACGTTTCAAATTGTATTCCTTGTGCACCGCAACTTTTTCAGTGTAAATGAGACACGTCGGGGTGCCCCTGTGTTCAACAAAGAAATATTGCACTCCCCACTTTTCTTGAAACTGTCTGTGCTCATCACCGACCTTTCTCTTCACGGCAGGCTTTGAAAGAGACATCTCTGGGGCTCTGTAATATGTTTTTCCACTTGGAATGAGTCTCGGGTTGATCTTTCACATTCAGTCGCGCGGGTTTGTGGCGCATGTGCACTTTCGCTCTCCGTTTCAATCGCGGAGATGGCTACAGACACTGACACAGGCTGGATCACGGATCATTGCGCCTCATTCAGTTCTATGCTGAGAGCAGCGGAGGAGTGTGCGCGCCGAGCGGAGTGATCGGCCTCACGGCTTCTCCTCCGCCCAGCTGATTGGAGGAATGAATGAGTGAGTGAGCGAGGCACTGGACAGCCCGGCCGATGTCCCGCCCTCCAGAGCCGTATACCTCACCGTGATTGGTTCATTCAGCTCCGAACCAAAGTTCCCTCTAATTTTTTGTTGGTCTGAGCAGAAAGACAACCTCCCTGAGCGCACTGAGTACCAGTGTGAGCGACATCATCGGTACTCGGATGATTCGCCTAAAGATGTTTCGCCGACGGACGTTTGACAGACGGGCAGGTCGCCGAATGGACGTTCCACCGAACGTTCATTCGGCCGAACGGAGGTTTCGCCGAAACGGGATTCGAACGCTCGCCCCGCCGGATCGTGTGTGTACAAGTTTTTCAACCTCGGCCCGCGGGCCATATACGGCCCGTTAGGATTTTTAATCCGGCCCGCCGCCGGTGTTGTCCAAATTATAGTAAAAATCAATGTTCGTCTACCATCAATGGCAGCCCGGGAATAAGCACTCTTGGGCGGGCATGGCAGTCCGGGAATAAGCACTCTTGGGCAGGCAGATGTAGCAGAACCGAGCCGTAAAATGACAGCAATCGGGTCAAATCCATCCTAAAACAGCATTTAATGATTAACTACAAATACTGGATGATATCGCGATGGAGGCAAAAAAACGTCTATAGACGTCCATTCGCCAAACGGCTCAAAATGCTCTCAAATTCGGTCAAATCCAGCTGAAAACAGCGTTTAATGATTAAATACAAATACCAGTATTTGTGTTTAATGATTAAATACAAATACTGGTATTTGTATTTAATCATTAAACTAACAAATACTAGTACGACCTGTCCGTCTGTCAAACGTCCGTCGGCGAAACGTCTTTAGGTGAATCATCCGGTCACGACATCATCATTGCTCGCTATGGGCACACCAGTATCACACCTGCCACAAGCAGGTGCATGTCAATGTTCCCTCTAATTTTTCATGTAAAACATGCTGTAAAACACGAAAAACATGAGTGGACAGAGCTACTGCCACTGGCTGCCACTTAAACGGCGCCATCATGGGGAAAGGGGTGAAAAAAAAAAAAAATTTAAAAAAAAAAAAAAAAAAAAAAAATTCGATTTTTTTTTTACTGCGCGCCATATGATTGCTACTGCGCAGAGAAGACGAGAGTAGTGCGCAATTGCGCACGCGCGCAGCTTAGAGGGAACATTGCTCCGAACACAAGTGTCATTCATATCAATTTTGCGGGCCGCACGAACATTAATCTTTCATATTAAGACGGGGGCCGCAAATTATCGTCCCGAGGGCCGCAGTTGGCCCGCGGGCCGCAAGTTTGAGACCCCTGCTTTACACCTTCCCTCAACAGAAGCGCCGCTCTAGCCGTCAAGTGAAGAGGAAGCGGTATACAGAAGACCCAGAGTTCCGAATATCAGATGACGATGACAGTGGAGACGATTCGGCGGCACCAAAGTCCCCATCGTCAACAACCCAGCTGCAGGTACAGTCTGGGTGGAGCTGGGTTTCACTCCAAATGTTTTTGTCTGGCTACCATAATCAGACATTGGCTGGTAGCTAATATTGTTTCAGTCATCTGCCCCAAAACTGTGGCGCATACCAATTTTGTTATTTTCTGGTTGTAGGACGTGGTTGAAGCTGATGGGCCAGTTGTGGAGAAGATAATGGGTGTGCGCACTACCAAGAAACAGGTGAACTAAAAACAGATACGCATTCACATTCCCACACATTGCATTCCGGATGCAATGGAGGGTGAATTCTGATTGGCTGCTCACAATTCACTAACATATTGCACCAATATATATAAATATATATATCCCAGAAGCATGTACTTTGTAAGCAGTAACATTGCTTATACAGCTTATTTAAAATAAGAAAAATCATTAATTAATTTCATTTTGTTTATAATAATTCCAGCCTTGAAGCAAATTCCATAGATCAGAAGGTATTAAATTGCAGATACAGTAATCCCTCTAATATTGCGCTTAATGTAGACCAGACATCGCCGCGATAATATATATATATATATATATAATTTATTTATTCTTACTTCATTGTTGAGTCCTAGTAGCAAGAGTAGCTTAAGAGTTTCAGCGTGGATTTTCACATTTTTCTGAACTTTAAAAAAATAAATAATAATAGCAGAAAAAATCGGGCAATAGTGAATTCTTGATAATTGAAGTCGCGATAATCAAGGGATTACTGTAAAACTTTTCTAACATAGAAATCAGCACCATCACGTGTGCAATTTTCTGAGCAATCCATGACTGCATGTTACTGGCTCCTTATTTCACAGAAGAAAAAACCTGTAGAACTCCAATTCCCATGTTGTCAGTTTTTTCACATGAAAAATTACGTGTTTTGAGGACAATGGAAGAACTTTCTACGTCTGTGATGGTTAGACGTACATGTCAGCAGGAATAGATTTTAAAGACAGGAATCATAAAACAAAATCTATATTATTCATATGATTAATTTCCTGCGTATACATAAAACCTTTGACACGGGTTGTTCGAAGAAATACTGCAACTTGGCTAACACAAGCATACACACAGTAAATAGTATACTGTACACAGCCAAAATGTGCTTTTGCCATCTGTCTTGCCAATTCATATGGCTCTCTTTTTTTCCACTCGCATGAACGCAACTCCATTCAAATTTGACCCTAGGCTTGGCATATTGCCCAAACCACAATACGAGAGCAACGCCAGACACCAAGCTAGCATTTCCTCAGGCTATATGTGTGAGTGTGATTGATGATTCATGGCATTACAGTAGTAGTAGCAGCAGCAGCACGGCAGAGTATGAGCTTTTTGTGTGCTTGTGTTAAATTATGGCAACTGAAAGCAGTTCTGTACGAGGATTTATGTCTTGTTTCACACAATCCATAGAAATATACATATATTTTAACCCGTATGTAAACTTTGCTGTTGATCTTTTCTTCACGCTATCTGAATTTGCTTGGCATATTCTTATGTCATTTTAGTCTGTTAAGTAAAGTTGTACTGCTATTTGGCCATACAACACTTAGATTTCAATAATTACAAACAAGGAATGCACACGTGATTGTGAAGCATTATATTTTGATTTTTGCAGCTTTAAAGTATTCTAAAAATGATCTCCATCTCTTCATCCATTTCTTGTCACAATATATTTGGGTAAATTAATTTTTGCCCTTGTCTTTTAGCTGGAGTCACAAGAGGAGGTGGAGGTTGAGGAGTTCTATGTCAAGTTCAAGGGCTTGTGAGTGGCACACTTCAGTTTTTTCTTCCTCTATTGAGTCCTACTTTCCTCCCATTTTCTCTCATTGGTTTCTACAGTGTGGAGTGCGCGCTGTTTCATTTCGCGATTGTTTCACTCATATTTGTAGTGCTTGACCCAACATACACTTCTGTAGCTGTAATATTTCACACTATCATTATCCTATACTACAGTGGAAGTAACTTTATGATACAAGTGATAATATACTGCCAACTCCATTTGTAATTCACTGCCCAGGACAATTACAGCAAACTTGTGCAGTGTATTTTCACAGGAATTAAGCCTTTATTATCATGGTCAAGCACTGCATCTTTAAATGTTTCCTTTGTGTTTTTACACTTGTACTGCTGCACTGAATTGTTAACGAGCATCTGTATTTGGCATCCATTTAAGTGTTTTACTCTCTGTTTACACTAATTGGCAAATTATGAGGTTACTACATCTAGAGTTGATCCTTTCTTCCCTGTTCCCCGTTTGGGGCTATTTCATTCATTTGAGCTGGGTTTTTTTGAAGGTTTGGGAAAATAGTTTGGCAGATCAAGGCATCTGGTTCTCCTTGTGATGCTGTTCCACCTCAATTTTTTTATGGTTACCCAAATATGGGGCTGTCTGTTTTGGCTACTTTAATAGTGTTCAGCATGTTTGTACCAGTGGTTTCTCTTCAGTTGAGTTACTTGTCGTTCTTTAATGCGCCTATTTTCTTTCAGTTCGTACCTCCACTGTCGTTGGGCAGAGTTAGAAGAACTGGAGAAAGACAAACGAATACAGCAGAAGGTTAAACGATTTAAGGCGAAGCAACTTCTCAACACATTTATCACTGAGGTATGACTTAAATCTTTGCTGTTTGCTTTAAGAATGGCCCAAAGTATCTCCATCTTAAACATCTTTTTTTCAGTTGTTAAAGTTGACCAGTTATTTGTTCAGTCAATTGGTTCAGGAATCTCTGAACACTTGTCACAGTAGATTATCCAATAGTTTATTTGGGTAATCTTGATACTTTATTTAAAATTATTTTTAATATTAAAGTGCAATAAGTTTGAAAAATAATTACAGGGTTGCAAATAATACCCACTGCACTCGATTTATTGTAAATTGACCGCCATGTGGCTAAATGGTACGGAAAATGAATGAATGACTGAAGAAACACACCAACGCAACAGTAAAACTCATTGATTCAAAGATAAGCTCACGCTTGGGCTCTCTCCAGATGGATGACGAGCCTTTCAACCCAGACTACGTGGAGGTGGACCGTGTCTTGGACATTTCAGAGAGCACGGATGAAAACGGCGAGGTGCGTTGATCGCCTCTTGATGTCTTATTTGTATATGAAATAGTCCTACCCACACTCACCAAGTGACTTCTCCCACCATGTGCACATCTTCAGCTGGTGACTTTATATTTGGTGAAATGGTGCAGCCTAGCATACGAAGACTCCACCTGGGAACTGAAGGCAGATATTGACCAGTCAAAGATAGAGGAATATGAACGTATTGCTGCACGCGCACCGAACACTAACAAAGTAGTAAGTATCTGCTACCCTATTGGTTAAACAGCAGATGAAATCCATATTGGAAGCAATGGGGACACTATTATATTGGTCTGTACTTCCAAGATGTATCATCTATGATATTGTCAAATTGTTTTTTTAATAGACTTTTATAACAGTGATGCCCCTTGTTATTTTTCAATGAAATTGTTTTGTGTGAACAACTGAGAAATATTGGCACTCAGGAACTAAGCAAGAACTGTCAAATATTTCCTTTTATTGTTGGTCAGGGTTATTTCTTCAGACAATATAATTGAAAAGGCCTGTAGGACGTCAATTTAGTAGAATTGAAAGTGAAGTTTGCTACAGGCCAAACCCAACACACTGTCACCAAGGCTCCTCCCAAGATGATGCCAGTGTTTGTGTGGGTTGGCCTGCCGCCTGCTCCTTCCTCTCTCCTGATTTACAGCCCCCTTAACTGCTCTCCGCGGGGCCACGTTTTGTGGTCTTGCACGCGCACACAAACACGCCCCACTCTTGTGGCCGTGCCAAACCACTAACAGTCTGTTTAATGCTGAACAGAAGCAGCTGTCTAGTTGTGGTCTTACTACTACTTGTGACCATCCCTTTTAACTACTGCCAACTTATGTGTCTAAAAGACAAATTGTCAGAGTTTCTGAATGAAGTTGTAAAACTTTTTATCATTGTCAGAAGTTTGGAACTAATGCTGAACTTAGCAAAAGATGTTTTGTAACTAAAGATCAACAATGAAAAAGCAGTTGTAGTAATCAACAGAGTTGAAAGCGATTTTATAAAGCAAAATATACTATATATATATATATATATAGATATATATATATATATATATATTCTTTTAATTTTTTACTTCAACAATGCAAGCTTATGTGACAATGCACTTTCAAAAATATGACTTCTTGGTCTTTTAATTTTTTACTTCAACAATGCAAGCTTATGTGACAATGCACTTTCAAAAATATGACTTCTTGGTCATTCTTTTTCCATTGTTTAGGATCGGCCTTCATCTACTGAATGGAAAAAGTTGGAAGGTTCAAAAGAATACAGGAACAGCAATGCGCTCAGGGAATACCAACTAGAAGGCCTCAACTGGCTCACGTTCAACTGGTACAACTCGTAAGTATACAACCAAGTCGGTTTTGGTTTGTTGACATATCAACTTCAAAAGAAAAAATATGAAATGGACCATTTTGTTTTGTCATCCCAAATTTGGGTCATTATTTTATAAATTCCATGTGTTTTTGCGTTAACCGCCACAGAAATACTAGCTAAAAGCTAAAATGTTGTCAACCTTGTTCAAATTAGATTTGTGTGTTTTTAATGATAAAGGGGCTACTATGGACTTCTTTCCTTTCCGTTACATTCCAAACTGATGAATCAAATTTAAAAGGACAGTGTTGTGACACTACTTGAACCATCTAAATCGGTCCTTTAGACCACATGTGTCAAAGTGGTGGCCCGGGGGCCAAATCTGGCCCGCTGCATCATTTCGTGTGGCCCGGGAAAGTAAATCATAAGTGCCGACTTTCTGTTTTAGGATTGAATTAAAATGAAGAGTATAGATGTATATTAAATTTCCTGATTTTCCCCCTTTTAAACCAATAATTGTAATTTTTTAATCATTTTTTTGTGTTTTTAGTTCAAAAATCCTTTTGTAAAATCTAAAAATATATTTAAAAAAGCTAAAATAAACATTGTTTTAGATCTATGAAAAACTGAATATTCAGGGATTTTAATCATTTATTTGAAAAAATCTAAATATTATATCTAAAATGGTCCGTCCCACATGAAATCGAGTTGACGTTAACGCGGCCCACGAACCAACCCGAGTCTGAGACCCCTGCTTTAGACCAACCACTTCCCTCACCAAGAAAAATTAAGCTTGTAAAATTACATTTGTAAATGAGGAACAGTTTGGCTGAGGAGTAATTCAGGAGTATTATGGTGTACTACCAAAAAAATGTCTAATAGGACATGCAATGTTGGACTTAATTAAGTATATTTAATAAAAGTATATAGCTTGTCTGTTATTTCTAGCCTTACATGACTTGTTTGCAGCTGCATTTAGGCTCTTGGGAAAAGCTGTACTAATAAATCTATTATGGGAAAATTCTTTTTAGTTCATGAGAGCACACTGACCAAGTCGCTAACCCGTTTTTTTCAGACGGAACTGTATATTGGCTGATGAGATGGGTCTCGGAAAAACTATCCAGTCCATTACATTCCTCTACGAAATTTACATGAAGGGCATTCAGGGGCCGTTCTTGGTTATTGCCCCACTCTCTACAATTCCCAACTGGGAAAGGGAGTTCAGGACTTGGACTGAGCTCAATGCTGTGGTCTATCATGGCAGCCAAGCCAGCCGCAGAACCATCCAGGCCTATGAAATGTACTTTCGAGATACACAGGTAACGCAAATCAGGGATATCTTCATAAAGCCTATGTAAAATGTATTATTTCTTCCAAAGCAGTTATTGAAGGAAATGTCAGAATGTACATTTTGTCTTAAAATTAATATACTTAACACTACAGAGGTAAGTATTTGAGTTTTTATTATTATTTTTTTAATCTTTTGGACTTCCTCTTCTTTTCCTTAGGGTAAAATAATAAAGGGAGCTTATCGATTCGACGCTGTGATAACCACCTTTGAGATGATTCTGGCTGATTGTCCAGAGCTTCGTGGGATCCCTTGGCGCTGTGTCGTAATAGACGAAGCCCACCGCTTGAAAAACCGTAACTGTAAACTATTAGAAGGACTCAAGATGATGGACATGGTGAGTGTTTTTGGTTGCTATCCTTAAAAGGACCAAATCCACTATTTTTTTGCTTTTGGTCTTATTTGCTGTGCATTTGCTCAGACAGTAAACAAATAAGGTTTTGTCATGCCTTATTGATCTCACTAGTAATTAATCGATATAGTCAATCACATTGTGATCCTGCCTTAATGTTTCCATTTTTATATTTTTCCTTTTGCTGAATTTCTTCTTACTTGGTACCTTTTTTATCCAGGAACACAAAGTTCTGTTAACAGGGACTCCTCTTCAGAATACAGTGGAGGAGCTTTTTAGCTTACTCAACTTTCTAGAACCAGAACGTTTTCCGTCAGAGCAAACATTCATGACTGAATTTGGAGACCTTAAAACCGAAGAACAGGTATGTAGGAGTTTATTTTTTATTTTTTTTTATTTTTTACCTAGGTCTACAATGTCTTGTCTGTCTTTCTACTGCAACCAAGAAATTTCCCAAATACGGGATGAAATAAAGTTCTAATATAATTTATGCGCACATCATTAGCATGTATCATACATTTGCTCCATTTAGTATAAGCTTACCTGAATTTGAACACCTTCTTGCTTTAGACCAGGGGTCACCAAACTACGGCCCGCGGGCCGGATACGGCCCGCCGGCACATTTGGACCGGCCCTCTGAACAATACCAGAGACGCTATCGGAATTTTTTTTTTTTTTTTTTTTTTTTTTGGGATGCGGCCCGCTGGCACATTTGGACCGGCCCTCTGAACAATACCAGAGACGCTATCGGATTTTTTTTCCTATTTGGCCTTGAAGACTGGGACATTTTAATCTTGTGTTTGGTTCATTGCACCCCTGCTGAGCCCACAAATCATCCCAGTGAAGCGGGGCTTCGCATTGCTTCTTTGGTGACACGCACGGGGAGAGTGTTTCCCTTTGATGCATGCGGGCACGTCCACCGTTGCATGCACGAGCAGTGTTACCGAGACATCTGGACGATCGCAGGTGAGGGCGGAGCCCTGGGACCATCGCGGACTATTCAAGCATATTAAAACTGCAACCTGTTTGAGAACGCAATAATGGCGAAAAAGTTAGGTGAGAGAAAAATTGATTCAGAATGCAGGATATTTAACCTGGAGTGGACAAACGATTATTTTTTTGTTCAATGCAAAGAAAAGGCTGTTTGTCTCATTTGTCAAGAGACGGTGGCGGTATTCAAAGAATACAATCTTTGCCGACACTATGAATCCCGTCACAAAGACAAGTACGATAGATTGCAAGGCCAAATACGAGCAGACAAACTCTCAAAGCGAAAAAGTGGACTACTATCTCAGCAGAACCAGGCATCCGTTCGGGCCAGCTTTTGGGTTGCTAAATTGATAGCAAGCAGCGGTAAGCCTTTCACTGACGGAGAGTTTGTTAAGAAATGTATGGATACTGTCGCGGAGGAGGTGTGTCCCGAGAAGAAAGATGCATTTAATGCCGTAAGTCTGTCGGTGAGTACAATGACCAGACGCGTTGAAGAAATCGGGAGTAATGTATATGCCCAGCTGCAGCAGAAGATGAAATAATTTGACTTTTTTTCATTAGCACTGGATGAAAGCACGGACGTGCAAGACACAGCGCAACTGCTCATTTTTATTCGTGGAGTTAGCGCAAACTTTGAGATTTGCAAGGATCTGGCAGCCCTCCAAAGTCTCAAAGGGACTACAACGGGAGAGGATATTTTTGACAAAGTGTGCCAAACCATGGAGAAGTTGGACCTGGACTGGTCAAAGCTAGCTAGCATCACGACTGACGGGGCTCCTAGCATGGTGGCCGAAACTCGCGGTCTAATAATGGGACGCATGAACCGGGAGTTGGAAAAAAGGGGTCTCACCGCCCCGCTACGAGTCCACTGCCAAATTCACCACCAAGCACTGTGCTGCAAAATGTTGACGTGGGATTCTGTAATGACGGTTGTGGTGTCGTGCATAAACTTCAGAGCAAAGGGAGAAGATTGTGCATGGCACAACAGAAAGTTAATGTTCCATGGCTTTTTCTGTTACAAACTGACACCGGCCCCCCATCAGAGAAGGGAAAAGTTATGTGGCCCTCACAAGAAAAAGTTTGGGGACCCCTGCTTTAGACCAAGAGTCACCATTTCATTTCTTGCAACCAATGAAGGATATTTTGTTTATTTTTATTCAAAACGAGGTGTTTTGGAGTGCTTGTGCCTTCTGTTTTGACTATAGTGATGAGATTTTGTACGTGTTTTGAAAACTCTGAAGTACCAATACGATTTCAGAGCTGACAACCTTCGTCAGCCCCATTTCAGGAGTACCCTTGTCCGATTTCAGGAGTTTTATGTTTTCATCAGGAGTAAGTGCGATTTGGGCAAATTCCATATAAAATGTACAAAAAAAGAAAACAAACAATTCTAATTAAACTGTTATTATCATGCTTGGATGATTCACAATGCACTCGTGTTACCGAATTCATCCGGTTTATAGTGCAGTTGAATCAAATGCATGAGTCAGATGGCAGATGGTGTGAATTTTGAGGTATTTAAATTGGAAATTTGGCATTTTTATGAAAAGGTTGCTTCAAAAACAAAATTTAGGTGACAGTTTTTTAGATTTTCGGCCTATATAGAGGTTGTCAGGAGTCCCGGAGTTTGCATTGTTTGTCCGGACAAAACTCCTGAAATTCCGGAGAAGTTGCCAGCTCTGCGATTTGTGTATTGTGCAATTTTCTTAAAAATCAAATTTCTGAGTTCAAGCTTAAAAGAAAGTCTTAACACTGTCTATGACTACCACAGGTTCAGAATTTGCAGGGTATTCTGAAACCCATGATGTTGAGAAGACTAAAAGAGGATGTTGAAAAGAACCTGGCCCCAAAGGAGGAGACTATCATTGAGGTGAGATTCAGGTTTTTATCTATGACCAATAACGAGCTATCTATTTTACTCACACTGGAAAACTGTTTGTAATATCAGGTGGAGCTCACAAACATCCAGAAGAAATATTATCGAGCCATTCTGGAGAAGAATTTCTCCTTCTTGTCAAAAGGGGGTGGAGGGGGAGGAGGAGGGTGCGGTGGTGCTGGAGGTGGAGGAGGAGGTGGAGGGGCAGGGGTCCCCAACCTCCTAAACACTATGATGGAGCTAAGGAAATGCTGTAACCATCCATATCTCATTAACGGTATATATCCAAAGCCCACAATACTTTAAATATGACCCAGTAAAGTTGCTGTTCTGGTTTAAATTGTGTTTGTTCTTTGGCAGGCGCCGAAGAGAAGATCATTGAGGAGTTTCGGGACTCCCACAGTGGAACAGACATGCCAGACATGCCCCTGCAGGCAATGGTCCATGCTGCAGGAAAGCTGGTGCTCATTGACAAGCTATTGCCTAAACTGAAGGCAGGCGGTCACAGAGTCCTGGTTTTCAGTCAGATGGTCCGTTGTCTGGACATCTTGGAGGACTATCTCATCCAGAAACGGTTAGAAGAGTACAAAAATGTTGTCTGAGAGGCATTTCGCCACTACAGTAAACGGTTAAAGAAATGTTTCCTCAATCATGTGGCGCATTTTTGTGTCCAGTTATCCCTATGAGCGTATTGATGGCAGAGTTCGTGGTAATCTGCGGCAGGCAGCCATAGACCGCTTCTCTAGACCGGATTCTGACCGATTTGTCTTCCTGCTGTGCACAAGAGCCGGCGGACTTGGCATTAACCTAACAGCAGCGGATACTTGCATTATTTTTGATTCTGACTGGAACCCACAGAATGATCTGCAGGTGAAAAAAAGCAGACACCCTACCAAGGATTAATGTTTCTCCTTCAGCAGATCATCACTAGTTTGAATGAACAGTTATATGTAGACTTAAATTGTGAATAATGCGACATGCTTCTGAAAATTCTCCTTTCACAGGCCCAGGCAAGATGCCATCGTATCGGCCAGTCCAAAGCTGTCAAGATATACCGCCTAATCACAAGAAACAGTTATGAGAGGGAAATGTTTGATAAAGCCAGTCTGAAACTTGGTCTCGACAAGGCGGTCCTCCAGAGCATGAGTGGTCGTGAGAACGCCAATAGTGGGGTAAGATACACAGCAAATAATATTTTGGATGAGGTCAGATCATCGTGTAAATCTGCTCCCCAATATTTGATTAATAATTTTGCATTTACATGTTTGTATTTCTCTTCAAGGTTCAGCAATTGTCCAAGAAAGAGATTGAAGACCTACTAAGGAAGGGAGCATATGGTGCACTCATGGATGAGGAGGATGAAGGCTCCAAATTCTGTGAGGAAGACATTGACCAGATCCTTCAAAGGCGAACCCACACCATAACTATAGAGTCCGAGGGCAAAGGGTCTACCTTCGCCAAGGTGAAGACCCTACTTAGCCAGGGATAAAGTTATATACTACCTTTGGATTGTCATTGTCCATTAATTGATAGTCACCAATGTAACCTTTTGTTCTGTCTCTAAAGGCCAGTTTTGTTGCACCTGGCAACAGAACGGACATTTCTCTGGAGGATCCCGACTTCTGGCAGAAATGGGCCAAGAAAGCAGAACTAGACCTGGACGCCATCAATGGACGGGTATAACACACACACACACACACAGCCTACAAGAGCGGATCTGTAGATAAAAAGAATGCAAGTTTAAAACAAAGATGCATTCCTTTTTTTCATGGCACACCAAAAACAAGAGACACTACTATTGGCCTGTCATACAGTTTTTTTTATTACCTTTTTCCCCATGATCTCATGCTGGTGTCAATGTGTGTCCTTGTATTTGAGAGTGTAAGCTGCTTAGCTCCATTTTTGAAAATGCAGATGCCTAGAGGGTTCACAGATATCACTCAGGCTTTTGCTCACAGATATTTAATCAGTCTTACACACTCAAATACAAGAATGGCCTGCTTAATGATCTTTCTTTCGTTCCCTCACCGTGCCTTTAAATCGTGTTCTCTTAATTGTGTATTTATGCCTCTGGGTATGTATTTTATGCCCTCCCTGTTGCCTCTTTTTGAGAAACCTTCATTGGAACACTTAATCCAGCTCTAACATTGTAAATTTGCTCCACTTGGGGTGCTCCTGTGGGATTTCACATAATGTGATGGTAAAATGGAAATGATGGTTGCCCTCTGTGCTAATGGTTTGCACTAACTACTGCCCAGCTTGCGCATATTTGTGATTGTAAGCAGGACACATTTGAATTAATTAAACAAAATGTAATTCATTAGACAACATAATCATTGGCTGTTTATGTGAGCTGACAAGTAATTTTCCCACTATCAGGAAAGAAACACAGGGAAAAAATACCCAATTATTCTAAATTGGTACTAAAGAGGCCATGTTTAATAGGCCGCGTCTTAGAACCCGGATATTGTAACAAATTAATACTAATAAGAAGGCAAACACACTATGGTTGGACTTTTGACTTTCTGGAATTAGAATAGAAATCCAGAGTGAAATGCCAATGTTGTTTGCTTTAGAGGTGAGAATTATCCACTTAATTATTTTGATCTTGTGTTCCTGTTGACCCAGAACACATTGGTGATAGACACACCAAGAGTGAGAAAGCAGACACGTCACTATAGCAGTGTGAAAGAGGACGAGATGATGGAGTTCTCAGAATTGGAGAGTGATGATGAAGAACCTAGCAGACCCGTGTCCAAACCACGACGACCTCAAGACAAAGTCCAGGGCTATCCTCGATCTGAATGCTTCCGAGTGGAGAAGAACCTGCTAGTCTACGGGTTTGTTTCATACTTAAACATGCATATTTCAAAGCTTACTGTGTACTGTAAATGGTCAAATCAACAAAGACTGACATTTAGATTTAGTATTAAAGTTCATAAATGTGTCAACTAATAATGAAATTTTAGCCTTATGCAACAACCTTCATATTTTATGGTAGCACAATGCTGTGTACAGCGCACATGAGCAAATTGACACACTTTGTACAGTGCTGTACAGTGAGCTTGTGCATTTTCATGGGTGACTTGACATGACTGTGTGTGCAAGGAAGAACAGTGGTGCTAGTGAGATGCAGGCATTGTTATTGTTACAGTCTAGCCTTGTGGCCTGAGGCTATAGGACACAAAAACAGTCTTTATTAGGTCTCGTCTTGTTGGTGAAGGCTTGTCGTCTTTTAGTGTCATTCACGTCAATCCTACTCGCTTGTCCACCATTTTAAACCTTCACCAATCAGCCATTAGGTCAGCTAGCATGGTTGAATTGCCTTTGAAAACCAAGATTGGACAACTTGTCTTTTTCTCAGGACGGACTAGTGTAAAAAGATTGAAATACCATGAGGCATTCTTTAGGTTTTGTTGCTGTCTGATTGTGTTTGGTGGTTCCAATGCAAGTGGAGTCAGCAGACCTAAGCCACGTGCTTTTGAGTCTCTGAGCTACTAGACACTAGGACGTGTGGATATTCATAAAAGATTAAGGTCATGGTGATCATGGTAGCCATCAAGATAGCTTATTTTTTCAATTACAAGCCCTCTAAATGATGTATGTGCGACGACTGTGATTTTGTTACTAATAATTGTGACGGCTACTCTCACTGTATAATTGAATAAAACAGTATTGGGCAACCCTTGCCACATTTGGCCCATAGCCAATAATGCCTGGGCCACCAATTGGCATTGATTCAAAACTGATAATTATCTATTTATGGTATTAAAGCAAAGGCCTTACTTTTGTTTCCCAATACTATGTAGAGCTGCATTTGGGAACTACATTAATTAAAGCCTTTCGTAAGTTCATTCATTCAAGGGCTGCGGGGGTGCTGGTGTCTATCCGAGCCAATTACGGGCAACAGGCGGGGGGGACACCCTGAATTGGTGGCCAGCTAATCGGGGGGCACAAGGAGACGGAGAACCACTTACGCTCACACCCATATCTGGGGGCAATTTAGTTTTCGCAAGTTCATTCAGTTATTTTCAATTAATAAGTTAATCAGATGACATTTTATTACATTATGTAATTCCGTATTTTATCGCATATAAGCCGTATTTGTCGGTTAAAAAATGATGACTGAATCAAGGGTACACAAATTAGCCTGGACATGCACGAAACTGCAAGGTGACAGACGAAATGCCATAACGCAACACAATGTGGCCGATACGGTCATTTATTT
The DNA here is from genome assembly GCF_051989625.1 of Stigmatopora argus. Classification (NCBI taxonomy): domain Eukaryota; kingdom Metazoa; phylum Chordata; class Actinopteri; order Syngnathiformes; family Syngnathidae; genus Stigmatopora; species Stigmatopora argus. Next base: position 13,633,992 of record NC_135398.1, read on the forward strand.
AAAAATAGAGAAAAGATCAACGAATAAAACGCTTCAAGAAAAAAAAAACTATCCTGCATAAAACGTGAAAAAATATGGGAGAAAATACGCTGCTGTAAATTCAGTCAATAAAAATAGTATAACTTGTAATTGAGAAAGTAGGATTTGCAACAGATTCTGCATCACCACGTTCTTTGTCAAAGTTAAATTATAATGAATATGGTAAATTGTGTCAACTTAAATCTGTTAACTAAAAATGCTAATCACTTTTCTTTGTTCAAAAGTTGGGGTAGATGGACTGACATCCTGGCTCATGGCCGCTTCAAGCGACCGTTGAAGGAGGCTGACGTGGAAACAATCTGCCGAGCACTCCTAGCATACTGCTTGATGCACTACCGTGGCGATGAGAACATCAAAAGCTTCATTTGGGACCTGATCACCCCAAGTGAAGATGGAACAACCAAGACATTGACCAACCACTCTGGTAAATGCTCACATAACTCTGCAATACAGTGACAATGTAAAAGGAACATGCTATGTCCTACACTTATTAACCTTGCACATTACTGCATATTCTTTGAGCAGACCAAATAAAGCTGTTATTTTCCACCTTACTTGAAAGCACTTCTTTAAAAAATATGTAACAATACCCTAATTTTTGCACGATAAAGCCCTCGTAATGTAACGTAAACAAATTTAAATGAACTTGGATTACGATGCAGACATACTCGATAAGTTTAATCGAACCTAACACTAAACTTAATTCTAATTTTGTTTGACATTTTGATACCTTTCTTCCGGGTTGGCTCTTTTTGCCCCGCCTCCACACTGACTTTCACATGCAACCTAGATATTTGCTTTTGTATTCCCTTCAAAATATTCCCAAAATGATGCACACAAATGTCCTCACAATAGAATAACGCACGACCACTTGCCAACGAGAAGTAGCATATATAACTCTCGTATTAGCGATCGCCTCGCAATGACTAACGGGGGAAAAACACTGAAAAAATGCAACGCTCCGCACAGTGCTCGCAGAGACATAAAGAGGGAGTTGCGACCAGAGACATTTCACGAGGGAGTTGCGGGAGAGAGACAGTGCCCATGATGTTCTTATGAGCAGCATCTCGCGTCCGCTGTCTGCTCATATATCGAAATTTGTCTCGTATCTCGAGATAATTATTTGCTGGAAATGTTACTTGTATCACGAATTGCTCTCATGTCCGGGTGATCGTATGTCGATGTACCACTGTAGAACAGATCGGAAGTAAAAAAAAAAAAATCACTAATGGGACATTCCTACTATTTAATACTACAACTTGAATCAAACTTGAAAATATAATGACGTTTTGTTACTTTTTATGTTTAACAAACCTCAACAAACAATTCCCAGCCATTTTGAACATTTCCATTCTGCTATTTCTTCAGGATTATCAACACCCGTACCTCGAGGCAGAAAGGGGAAAAAAGGGAAACCCACTGGTCCATTGCCACAGACACCAAGAGCGTCTTGGCTTGCAAGCTGTAATCCTGACCATCTACTGCAAGAAGATAGCTACAAGAGACACTTGAAGCATCACTGTAACAAGTATGTTAAACTAACTTGCTATCCCTAAAAAATGGTCGTGACAATGTGAAGATTTACCTGCCTTTGACAATACTGGTTGGTTCATTAGATCAGTGTTTCCCAACTTTTTTTCAGATGCGGCACACTTTTTGCATTGAAAAATTCTCAGGGGACACCACCATCTGAAAATCTTTTATTTCAAAATGATGTCGCCTATATTAACAATAGTCATTCTCATCAAAGTTTTATCAGCAGGAATCACATAAACCTCCAGAATTATTCAAAAATCTAATTTTTCACACTGGCCTAATGTCTGCAGACCCTGAACAACTTCCGGTTCGAGTAAGGGAAGAATAAGTAATGTAATATTGTTAATCGCATAATTTTATGACATTTCTCCAAATATTACACAAAAAAAATGTTGTGCTCACACAAACTTTACGTCGGCAAAGGTTGATGCCCTAGAAACCAAACAACTTCCGGTTCATGTTAGAGGAAAAATAAGCAACAAAATGACTGTTTCACAATTTGAATCTTGTAATAGTATAAGCTATAATTTAACGGCCATCATGTTTTGATTTTAACATTGTAATAATAGTTCAATTTTAATCTCGTTATATTCATAATAATTTCTCTCTGAATATTACGTTGTGTGACAATTTCCCACGGCACGCACAGTGGTTGGGAAACACCGCATTAGATATCCAGTGATGTTTTGCAAAGGAACATGTCATTAAACACGACTCAGATCTCTACCTTCTGTTTTTTCCAGTTTGGTTTATTGAGAAATGTCTAGTTCTTAAATACGTCAAGACTACAAACGAACGTGTTGAAAAGACATCCGCCCCATGTTCAACTCTTTGTAAACACCTGTAAGACATCTGGATGCTGGGGTTCTTTTCTTTATAGATGCATTTTTAAAGTTCCTCTGTTGTAAAATGTGTCTTTTGCATCCACTCACTGGCTCACTGAGGGAGTGTGTTGATGTCCAAGTATGCACATCTGTGCACATATGTGTATCCATTTGGTTATGTGCTAGACAAGACACGCATACCTGTTAGAAGTAGGTGAAAGGTGTATACACATGCACACACACGCAGATTCATCAATGTACACACACATACACACACTTGGGGGTGATTATGTGGTGCCATCTGCTAGGCTGAAGCACAGTGTTGTGTGGCTAATCAGGCCTGGCACATTGATGGATGAGCACAGAGAGGCTGCCAGCAAGCACACATGTGCACTGCTACTTGTGATCCCATTGGTCCAAATACACACACGCATTGCAGAATTAGTACCAAGTTACTTCTTATATGCCCTTCCCCCTTAATGCTGCAAGTTTGTGTTTCTGCCCAATGGGCAAGGCTCCTCTGTCCTCTATGTTCATCAGTCCTTCGTGCCTTCACAGTATCAAGGGGAAGGCATGAACCACCCAATCACGCAGTGAGCAGATTTGGCCAGTTCCCACCTTAATAGATCCCGACAGGTGAACTGGTACAGCTAATTTATGAAACTAATCTCGACCTGATCAGATGTAAATGAATGTGGAGCCAGTGAATATCATGATGGCATAATGCGGGCTGCCATGAAAAAAATGTTTCCTTCTCTGAACATACAACAGCTCTATACAGTAATCCCTCGAATTGCAGGAAGGAGCGCTTCCGCAGATCCTTCCTCCCATCAGCTGTCAGGCTCTTTAACAAAAAAATGGCTTTGTGTTAAGACCTACCGTATGCATGCATGTACATTTATGTGTATGTATGTATGTATATATGTCCTAAGCAACACGCTTATTTGATTATATATTTATTCATGTATTTATTTCTTGACCTACTTATTACCTATCTATTACCTATCTATTTATGTCTAAAATGCCTTTCCTATTCCTGCATCCTCACCCTCTTGCCACTGGAACAACGAAATTTCCCGAATACGGGATGAATAAAGTTATCCAATCCAATCCAATCCAATATCGCAATTAATGTAGACCAGACATGGCCGCGATAGTCGAAAAATCGCAAAGTAGGGTTAACCCTATTATAACTTTAAAAAAAAAACTTCAGTGCTGAGTCCTGGTAGCAAAAGTGGTTTTCTGCGTGGATTTTCATATATTTATGAACTTAAAATATTTTGTGGGAAAATAATTATAGCAGGAAAAAATTGTGAAAAAGCGATTTTGCGATAAGTGAAGTTGCGATAATCGAGAGACGACTGTACATATGGTTTTACTTATGGTGATATCTGTACCTATGAAATTAATTGTTTCCAGAAATGGTTTTGTAACTTTAAGTTTTCGTGAGTAGAGACCTGTAAAAGCCATATTTCCTTCCAAAGGTCCAATACTACAAACTAAACCCTTAAGAAATGACCAAAGTATATCAATTTGAAATGAAATTTGTGAGAAACACACAAAAAGAAAAATTAAATTGAATAAGAAACGCATGTATTTTTTAATTGTTGTTGAAGGGCGAGTGCATAGGTAGAGAGCAGACAAAACATACTAACGCACACACAAACACACAACTTAACAATATTATTAATTCAAAGAAACTTAATTTTCTTAGGACCCATGATGAAAAATGAAGTTGCTTTAAGAACACTAATGAAAACTCACGAAGCACTGTGTTAGAACCAATAGTGATAACGAATGGGTAGGCCAGTGGGTTGAGGTTTGGGAGATAGCCCATCATGCCTATTTTAAAATAAATGTAGGATACAAAAGTGTATTTACGTTTGATTTTTGTTGTTGTTGAGATTTTGCATTTCGTGACTTGAATTTCTTTCATATAATTTACCATTGATGTGTTTTGTAACCTGAATATTTAGTATGTAGATGTACATTCCTAAGAAGTACCACGTTATTAGCATTCACCTGAATATGCTGAGTGTAGACTAGAGGGTCCAGAGTTTTGGCAAAGGCTATTGAATTAACAGGCCACTATAGTTTGACTATCTTAGGTGTCATTTAGCGATATACATTTGTGATACGGCACATCAAAATGAATCTCAGTGACCCATTTATCAAAAGTGAGAATTTAGCATTATCAAAAAGACTGCAGTCTCAGCTTTTCAATCACATATAAACCGGTTTCCTCTGACGTTTCATTTACAAGAATTTGGCACAAAAGTTGAGTTGTCCCTGCAACTTGGTTTGACCAAAGTTTTTTTTAATTTTTTTTATAGCATCTCTCCACTTTTCTTCTTTCATTTAGGGGTGATTTTCACATCTTTCATACAAAATTGAGACACTTTGATCATTTTTAAAGAGTTTAGTGTGGAGTGTTTTTGAGGACCCTGGAAGAATTAGAGAATTTACATAGAGTACTTTTCTACTTACGAAAAATCCAAGTTACGAAAGAAGTTCTGGCACCAATTAATTTCATAAGTAGAGGTACCAGTGTATATTTACTGTATCTAATATACTACTTTGCATTCCCTGCTTGGTTATTCAAAAATGGAATTCAACTAATTTTACGCTATATTTTTAGATAATTCTTTTGCTCTTGCTGGAACACATTTACAAAATAATTTTGCCCCCAATGTTTTCATTATGATAATGAAAATATCAATTGATGAGAATTGTTCATGGGATTTTTTATGAGGAAATGGCAATTTTGAAAATGTTCACATTCTGAAACACACCTTTTATATCTCGTTGCGACATATTTTTGCTATGCCGGTTAATGCTTGTCTTTTTCTCTGTTAGGGTGTTGCTGAGGGTGAGAATGCTGTATTATCTGAGGCAGGAGGTCATCGGCGATCAGGCTGAACGCATTCTGGAGGGAGCTGAAACCAGGTTGGTATATGTTTACTTTTTCTACTTAGCATTGCTTCAGTCACATTTGTTCTTTTCGACAATGGGTGACATCTTTTGTGCAGCTCTTTTGGTTTGCTCCTTGATAAAGCCAAGTTTTTTTTAAAGCATTTAGCTATCCCACCATTTTGAATTTCATTTACTTACACATTTACTACAGCCAAGGACACATTAGAGGTTAAGGTCCTGTGTTCTGAAGAGAGGTGGATGTATGCAAGAGCGTTCAAACATTAGCAGTTCATATAATAGTAATTAATTTGTAATTTTGTTTAGTTTTTCCATGAAAACGGCTCATCACGAAATGATTCGCCCATTTCACTAAGATTATTGTCACTGTATATAAGATGGATGCGCATGTAGGCATCTTGACAGCGATCTGTGAAAGGCTTATTTATGAATGTGACATGAATTATTGCTTGAGTGTATTTTCGTCTCTTCAAATGGCCTCTTTGGCAGCCTCTCTTCCTCACATGAGGTCTCTGTAAAATTATCTTGGGAAAGTGGATGGCAGTTGTCTTTTGACCCATTTGGATTTTGATGAGCCACTGATTGTTTGGCATCTACGCACTGCATTGGTTTTCTTCTATCACACAGACTTCTTGCTACCCTGCATCCTTGTTCTCTTCAGTTATATACATTTTTACAATCCATTCTACTATCCATTGGCCCTTTTAGATGAACATATCTCATTTATCTTCTCCCCTTCTTATAATCTTTCCATCCAAATATGAATGTCTTGAAAGTGCAGGGTGTGTACTTTGTGTTGCTCACCAACACCAAGCTACCTCAGAGAGGGAGAGAGAGAGCAAGCATACGGGATGCCATGGTGCCAACATATGCCAGGGGGATTTAGAGCGTCAGTCTTGGCACAGTCTTGTTCGTGCTTCGCCAAAGACTATGCATGCTGCTGTTTCCCGAGATAAGGAACAATTTCCCTGTGTTGTCCTCTTCTCCTGTCACCCTGTTTCTTGGCTTCCATTGTTTACATTGTGTATTGTGAGCTCTTTCCATAATAGAGGATTTTGTTTTTTGGTGCGACAATACAGAAGGTATCCGTGAAGCACGTTACATGGAAAGTAGTCTTGCATTATTACATATGGATGATGAGCGCAGGGATGTTTTCTATCCACCTGACTGAGCTTTCTGCACTGTTTTTGGCAAGTCATCAGATCCAATTTGTGTATTTGGTCACCGCCAAACCATTTAGATGACGTCCTGCGGTATCAATAAATGACCACTGACTGCAAATGCAGGTGATTAACTCGCAAAGATGAAAGTCCAGACATTTGGCTCGTTTTTTTATTGCCAGCCTTATAGCCAATCGCTCTTAACCAGGCTAATCTGAGGTTCTTCCTTCCCCTCCAATTATTCTCCCCCCAAGTTATGCTCTTGCACAGATTCAAATCCGTGAGTTGTAGTGAAATATTTGTTCTACTGTAAATATGAATTAAACTGCTCGAGAGTGTAGTGAATTATATCCATGGATGTGCTGCGACTGCCTTCAACTTTCTGGACGGATCTCCTCGTCCAACCCTTCTTGTGCTGACGACTGTACTGCTTTTAATGTGGGTTACTTTCAAGGAGAGTGAAAGGCCATGTTTTTTTCCACCCTTCCCAACTTTTCCCATTGTTTTCATTTTCACACTTTTTACGGAGCGACTTCAATGGTGAGTTGGCGGGCAATTGGGCCAACGTAATGTAAGATATGATGTTATAACTGTCCGGTTGGGCAACATACAAGAAATTTGAGATATGAGGAAAACTCCGAGCATATTCGCCTTAAATATTTGACTTTGATGTCTCCATTTGTTCAGTTTTCATGAAAGGATTTTGTTTTCTTAGAGCTTAGTTGATTCACTTTGAAAGTAGAGAAATGTTTTTCAAAGGTCGTTAGTAGACCCTCTCTTAGTTCCGCACCTTTGCAGCTGTGTAAAACAGCCTTTCCTTGACTCAATAATGATTTACAGTAATACCTTGACATGAGATTACCTGGTTGATCGCTTTCAACAGTAAACTCTCTCATGATTATAATTTTGAGAGCGAGCAAATCCGGCGACGAATCGTCAGTCGACGAAATGTCCGGCGACGAATTGTCCGTCGACGAAATGTCCGGCGACAAAACGTCCGTTATACGAAACGTCCGGGGACGAAGTGTCCGTCGACACCTTGACATGCGAGTGCTTGACATACGAGGAATTTGAAATACGAGTAAAATTCCGAACAAATATTTGCCTTGAGTTACGAGTAAAATTTGAGATACGAGCATACAAGACAGCCTGGAGGCCGAGTTCGCAAGAGGCAGCTTGTGATAACGGCACTGTCTTTCTCATCGCAACGCCCTCTCGTAAAGATATACGAGCACTGGGCATACAGGTTGCATTTTTTCACAGGAGATAGTCGATAATCTGCAAAAAAGCCAGCGGAAGCTACATGGACTTGAAAGCAAAGCAAACATTTGTAAAAGACACCAGAAAAACCCTTCAAAGCGAGTTGTGGCTGGTATGACTATTTTTTGGGGGGAAAAATAAAAATAAAATAAATGGATGAAACGAACACTCGGTTCTGACTCATGGAGTGGCAGGAAGTTCCGCCTCGAAGGCCGCGGTGGAATACATTAACATCTTTGCCTCGGTTATTGCACAAGAAGGTTTAAATGTAGTGTAACCTAAGATTGAAACTTATTTTTAAGTGTATGTCTATAGTTATCTAAGTTCATCTAAGTTAAATTTAAAGTTTGTCATGTTACGAGCGCGTCCTGTCCTTTCTCTCTGTTTCGTCCGTGCCGTCTGTCCTGAGTAAAGTCACATTTTAGTATTGAAGGTCATAACCATTTTGATGTTGATCTTTGTCTCTTCCACAGTGAATTGGATATCTGGATCCCCCAACCATTCCATGCGGAGGTCCCCACAGACTGGTGGGACACTGAGTCAGACAAATGCCTGCTCTTAGGTGTCTACAAACATGGTAAGAAACAACCGTAGCACCAAAACAAATATTTTACCAATCGTTTTGCTACCCATTTTACACAGTCCTCAACTCTCAGACAAAAATGCACATGTCGGAAATAAACGTGTGTAATCATGTCTCTACTGCTTTGGCCAGTCACCGATTGATTGGTGTTTCTCTGGTAATAGCAATAGACAGCTGTCTGGGCTGTGATTGGTGGCTTTGGTGCAGTAATCCCTCGATTATCGCGGTTAATATAGACCACACTTGGCCGCCATACGCGAAAAATCGCGAAGTAGGGTCACCCCTATTTACTTGCTGAGTCCTAGTAGCAAGCGGAGGACAGGGGAGTAGCTTCTGCTTGCGAGTTTCAGTGTGTTTTTTCACATTTTTATGAATTTGCAAAAAAAAATCCCCCACAAAAAAATCTGCGATGTAGTGAAACCGCGAAAGTTGAAGCCACGATATTCAAGGGATTACTGTAAAACATTGGTGAGGTGTATCTCCCTCTCCTGTTCTGTTAGAGAACTTAATGTTGCAAATACACCAAGCTAATTGCTTTTCTTGTTTGTTTGGAACTTAGTGAGCAGCCTGTTTTATTAAAGCAGTGACCCACCTTTGGGTCACTGACTTCAACTGTGTGACTCACGCCAATGATGTAGTTTATTATTGTCATCTGTTGTGCATGGAGACCTTCATTCGTATTAATTTGTTATAATTGTCATACTTTTTCCATCATTGCCACCCTCTATGATTCAATTAGGAGTGACACACTCAAATACACAATGAAAAATACAAAAGGGCTCACCCGTAGTTAATCATAATCCCCATTCACTGGGGAGGCCCTTGGAGGGGAACTGACACACAAACAGTGTGCAGTGTACGATGGGGAAAACAGAAGTGTATCGCATTTTGCACACTAGCACACTGACGCACTGCAGAGTGATGACCTGTGAAGGCCCCAATGATTGGCCATGTTTGGCTGTGTGTGTGTGTGTGACAGAGAGACGTTTAGAACAATGAGCCACATCTTTCCTAATTGAAACGTGATGGACAGAAGAGAAGTATGCTAGAGGCAAACGAAGCCACGATCCTTTTGCGATTTTGCTCTTGTTCTTTCCATACCTACTGAGTCCCACTTTTACACATTCACTGATCCCTACTTTACACCTCTTATGGTGCTGTACTTAGTAACTTTCTCGATGTAGCTCAGTAGGATCTGCGCATCTAGTCTAGCCTGTCTGGATTCACCAACGGGTTGCTTATTCCCACTCATTGTTATAGCCTTCAAGACCACTGCCATTTTTTTTCTTTATGCAAAAACTGAAGAGCTTTTGAAAGGGATCAAGCCTGTGGTTTTTATGCATTCTACTTTTAAAGCTTCAGACTTAAATGTTGTACATTTCCTCTTCAGGCTATGAAAAGTATAACTCCATGCGAGCTGACCCCACCCTGTGTTTTTTGGAGAGGGTGGGTATGCCTGATGCCAAGGCTATTGCCGCCGAGCAGAGGGGCAACGATATGATGGCAGATGGCGCCGAAGGGTAACCAACAGTCTTTTTTCTCTCTCTACAGTTCTATCTTTCTCCATGCTGCCAATTTGTCATATTTTATACAGTCCGTAGAGCATTTGGGGGTTTGCCCTGATTTAAATTTTTATGATTAAAGATTATTCTCTGCATTTTCAGTTTTTATAGTATAAGTGACTAGCTGTTTGTATGAAATTTAAAAGGTTATCTCATTGCATGTCGCTAACTTTTTACAGTGAAGATGAGGATCCAGAATACAAGCCACTCCGGATGACTTTTAAGGATGAAATGGACGATTTCACCAATTCTCCTCTAGATGACATTGGGGAAGGAGAAGCAGAGGGTATTATGATTGTTTCTTTCTTAAATTTTCCAGAGAATGCAATGTTTTATATGTAAAACCACTAAAATGATGAATTGATTACACTCCCTCTTCCAGTCAAAATGGATTAGACACCTAACACTATCAATGGCACTGAAGTGTGCATTCACAGTCAGTCAACCCTGTTTAAATGAATTTGATGTTTTATTTTGTTATTGGGGGTATAACCAATGTACTTTTTTATTCATTAATGTTAACAACACGAGTTCACTTATTTTGTACTTTATTTTATAATTTTATTTTATTTATTTTAATGCAATTTATTAATTTATTTATTATATTACTATTACATTATTTATGTATTAATTAAATTAATTAATTAATACAATTTAATTTTATTTATTTGAGAATTTTAGAAAAGCCTAACTTGCCATTATGCGTCGGTATAACTGGTTGGCAATAGTATGTCAGGCAAACTGCATGCTGTAGCGAGGAACATTTGGCCTCAGCTCGAGTGGAGATCAGTTTTTTCCCTTTTCTGGGTTGTTGTGTGCCCCAGCGTTAATAAAGACACTGAAAAACACTTGATTACTGAATAGAATGACTTTTCACCCACCCACTATCAATAATACTAATGTGCTGGCGTATTGCGGTGACTTGCACCCAACATGGAATGAGCTTGCTTGTTTTAATGGAAAAAGGAAATGTTGAGGTTAAAGAAAAAGTATTTAATTGCCCTAGAAAGGGTTGAAAGCTTGAATCTGTATGAAAACAGCTCTCTGTAATTTAAATTAGATTACATGGGTTTTTTTTATTCACAAATGAAATAAACTTTGCAGTTCAAATTTGCTATGACACCGCTGAAATTCATGAATCTCAACAGTTGACATTCGTAAATAGATGTTTTTTAGTCTTTTCCCCCCTTGTCTTCATAGTTTGCGTTTTTGATGAATGATGTCTTTTTCCATTTCCATCTGTGAAGGTAAATCTGATGAAAATGGTCAAGGTGTTCCACCTACGGGCGGTGCCGCAGGCTCCAATGAGCGACTCTATTGGCCGGCCGCTTCCGCTCTGACAGCCCGTCTACGGCGCCTCATTACTGCCTACCAGCGTTCCAATCGCAGGGAGCAGCTTCGCCAGGAGGCGCTCAATAGACCCGACGGGCGCAGAAAGCGACGGCGGGACTTCCTGCCGACCATTGCAATGGTTACAGACGCCACGGGAGGAGCTGCAGCATATATGCAAGATCCAACAACGGTGTACATGGCTGAAGGATCTCCATACTTGGCTAAAGGAACTGCTTATTTTGCTAAAGGTGGACAATTTATAACAGACGAGTCACCACTATTGACCACAAGTGCCCTGATGACTGATGGAGCAATGTACTACAAGGAAAGACGCCAAAGGTAATCCATTTGAGCCGATTATAAAAACATGTCACCAATACATAAGTTCTATGGTGATAACAGTAGAGCAGTTTTACTTCTATCTTTCTTTACATTAGGTTGTCCAAAGCTTTTGTTTATTATTTGTTTTCCTCTTAGGTGGACTCGTCGTGAGGAGGCTGACTTTTACAGAGTTGTTTCCACATTTGGAGTTGTCTTTGACATCCAGCGTCAGAAATTTGACTGGACACAATTCAGAGCGTTTGCTCGTTTGGACAAAAAAACCGACGAAAGCCTGGAGAACTATTACTATTCCTTCATTGCAATGTGCAAACGTGTCTGTCGTATGCAGGTCAAAACTGACACAGGTGAGAAATTTTGAAAACAATTTCATTGAAATATCGCTTAAAAACTGTCATGTTTATCTTAAGTCCTATGACCCGTTGTACCACACTCATTGGCCGCCCTTGACGGGCGGGACGTTCAATCCATTTTGACTAAAAGAGGCTGGCAGTGAACGATCACTGCCAGGCTCCCCTTCGAAATGGATTGGCGCCATTACAGACAAATGATTACGCACACTCAGAAAAACTCAACAACAACAAAAAACTGACGAACGAAAGCCAAGGCCACACAAATCAGGAGCTGATGAGCCATGGTGCCGGAGAAGATTTTAAACTGCGTGGAAAAGGGGCATTCGTTCACATGGTCGTGCTCAAACTCTGCTGGTGGTCGATTCCCCATTTCGGGTCAGCTTTGGCGTCCACCTAGACTAGGGGTGGTCAAGTGTGGTCATCGAGAGCCCCTATCCAGTCTGTTTTCCATATCTCCCTCCTCTACCACACCTGAATCAAATGATCAGCTCATCAGCAAGGTGTTCAGAAGCTTCACACCGATCCAGATTATTTGATTCAGCTGTGTTGTTGGGGTAAGATATAGAAAACAGACCGGATAGGGGCTCTCGAGGACCGGACTAGGCCACCCCTGGTATAGAGATATAGATAGATCAATGATTTTGTTTGAACTTTCGTAACTTGGATTGTTTTTGTCTCTTGGGGAATAATGGTTTCCCATCGAGGCTTTTCGTAACCTGAAATTTTTGTATGTAGATCTGTTGTCCACATTTGTCGCGATTTTTTGGGGGGGTCATGTATACCAAATGTAAATATTGCAACCTACTTAAATATATATGGACGCCAGGTCTTTGAAGTCAAGTTTTTCCTCAAATGACAAAAAACATTCACTTACCCTTTAAAGGGTTAAGGATGTCCGTGCGATTTCATACTTTGACATATCTACCTCTCGATCAGAGTTGGGACGTACTATAAGTTTATCTTTGTCTGTTGCAGAACTCCCTGACCCAACGCTTATCATTGATCCCATAACCGAGGAACGTGCTTCCCGCACATTGTATCGTATAGAATTGCTTCGGCGTATCAGAGAACAGGTTCTCCCTCATCCGCTGCTCCCCGAACGCCTCAAACTCTGTCAGCCTTCGCAAGACCTCCCGGAGTGGTGGGAGTGCGGCCGCCATGACAGGGACCTCCTTATTGGCGCCTCAAAGCACGGTGTGAGTCGAACAGATTACCACATCCAAAATGATCCTACTTTGTCCTTTCTGGAGGCCCATCAGCGCATCACTAGTCAACGAGGGACCATCATCAGCATGGGGGAACTCTGCAGAAGCGGCATAGGAGCAGTAGAGAGCAGCTCTTTGGCTCTACTGACACCTGCAGAACTGGCTGCGGTCGCGGATTCTGCCGAAATGGCCATTGCTAAAGAGGAAGCACAGAGAACCATGGTGAAAACAGAGGAAGATGATGACAAGACTGAAGTTAAAACAGAGGGTGAGGAGGAGGAGGATGCCAATATAAGGACTGGAACTCCCCCCAAAATGGAAGAAAATGTAGTCGATGTTAAAGTTGAGAAAGAGACCTCAGAGTCACCAGTAATGGATATCAAAGACGATGAGAATAGACCAGCGGCAGAAAAAGAGTCGGCCGGGGAAACGAAAGAGAACGTGGACGTTTCTCAACTGACTGAAGACACGGAATTACCTGACGAAAAGGCAATTGTGATTCCTGTTGACACCGCCGGTGACCAGGTGACATCAAGGGTTTCCGAAGATCCTGAAGCCCAGAGTGGCCAAAATGTTGCAGAGGAAGGAGAGCAAGTGGAGAGGGAGGACTGCAAATCCCCAAAGTCACCTGATGCTGAGAAAAGCCCAGAAGAGGAAGATGAGGAGAGGATGGATGAAGATGACAAGTCAGAAAAATCTTCACAGGCTGAAGGTTGGAAATTTCATTTGCTTCATTGCTCCAATTGTAGGTTTATTTTTATTTTTATAAACACTATTGGGATGTCTCATGCATTGTGCAGTATGGCCTTTGCATATCTTTTATTCATCTCATTTGCCACCCATTCTAATAATTAATACAAAAATGTACTTTTTTGTGTTAACTAAATATATATTTTGAATGGATTTGCCCTGGTTGCATGGCCCCATATTTTCACATCACTTGTTCAAAGCCCTATTTCTGGTTTCCCCCTCAAGACTTGACAGAGTTTAAACGGGAGCAAGATCATAAAATGAGCTTGTATCCCTTGACGACCAGTTGGAAGCGCTTTTTAATTAAGCGTTAAATATGACTTTCCCTGTCTTTACATAGCGGGCGCCGTGTCTGAGCAGAAGAACTTTGACGAGGAAAGCATTGCATCTTTGAGCACGTCCGCTCGAGATGAAACCAGAGATGGCTTTTGCCCTGATGACCTCCCAGAAACTTCGGCCTTGCATGCCTTACAGGACAGAACATATGCCTTCACGCTTTGGCCAAAGGTTAGTTTTTGTTCGAGTCACCATTTAAAAAAAACTGCCTAATTTTTTTCTAACTTGGTGTTTTTTGGTGCTAAAACGAAAATGATAATTGTTATGAACTTTTTTAAAACTAATTATAACACTTTCGATAACATTTTTATAATTTTAAACTGCAATTACACCACCCAGCCACAGGAGATAACGTGGGCGCAGTTGCGACATGAACACTAGGAGAAGGAGGATTATCAAGAAATGTTTTTAGCTTGGTTAGAAATAAAGGCTAACACGAAGCATGAACGCAAAAGGACAATAGCATGGCCAAAATGAGCGATTATGAGATGCAAGACAGCACAGAGCCTATCCACTAAAAGATCCAAGTGAATTCTCTCTGGCATGTTCTCTCTCTTCTTTTTTTTAAATGCCTCGTAAATACCTGTGCACAAAGAGCAGCCTTATTGAAAATGTCCTTAACCCAACGTCCTCATTTGAGAACAGCTTGTAATATTTTTCTTACTTGATATCAAGGTGTTTCCCCATTTTATGTAAATATTCTGAAAACATTTTTAGATCTAAAACTTATTATCCTGGGTTAAAATGGGTTGAGTTCATCCAACTTTTTTTTTTGTAAATGGCCATATGCGAAATAAATGTACACTATTTTTGTGAGGGTGAACATAGTCTGCTTGCCAATGGTGATAATGTCTTCAGGTGATTATTTTATTTATTTCATATTGCACAGCAATTTTTGGTTTGAAGGCAAATTTATAAAAATAGACGCCTGTCATAATTTCAGCATGTTTTATTCTTTACTTTTCATAATCTAAGGTGGGAGTTGTCTTATATTTTTTGCACAACAGAACAACAAAGATACTTTTTAAAGTCATCAGATTTCATTCTCTTTTTTTAATAAAGTCAGGTAACATAGTTACTCATACGTGAATAAGAAGGAAGGTAATTTATTGACTTATTCACAGAAGTTTGAAGTTGAACATTTGAAACTAAAAAAGATGTGATAGATACATTTTTTTTATCGTGATAACAATTTTTGTCATATCGCCCAGCTCTATATGCTATCTTCTGCTACCTGTTTGTTGGATTAATATTGGCTTTCTGTATTGGATGGGTAATATCAATTTCGATTGGATTTAAGATTAAGTTAAGCAATTCCCAAATCATGATCGGTTTCTGAGAATCTGGAACAATATTTGCATAAAAGGGTCAAGCCCCCCCCCCCCCCCCCCCAAAAAAACATTTTAGATGCCTGTAATCTTCCGGCCAATGATTTACAAACAGGAATACTGTTTAATATGAACATGCATTTTTTTTCAAGGAATAAGAAAGGCTGAAGTGTTGATTCGGCCAATCTTTAGCATGCCTCCTAATGGTTCTTGCACCACACTTTGACAACAATGCCATTATCTTATTATACTCTTCTCCATATCTTAGGATCGATTGATGATTAACAGGATGGACAACATCTGTGAGGCTGTCCTGAAGGGCAAATGGCCAGTTAACAGGCGGCACATTTTTGACTTTCCTGGCAACATGTTGCCAGGTCATGGCTCCGCGGTCAACGCAGCGGCAGTAGCCACAGCAAGTGAAAGCCCTCTGCACAGGAGAAGTTTGGGTGAGCTCAATGTGAGCGGGATCCACACACCTTACAGCGGGAGCGAGGATAAAGCGCTTTCGCCACAGGTTCATGTGAGTTCTTGTTTTTTTTTTTAATGCATGCAGAAATGTAGTGTTATAGTCTTAGATCGGAAATTAGGCTAATCTACAATTACTTAAAATAAGAACACACAATAAAGCAATGTAGCTTTCTGTGGCGGGAAGTTGTGCAGTTTGCAGCATCGCTTCTCGGTTTATTGGGGGAACTAAAGAGGGGAAGGGTGAACCACGGGACGAAGAAAGGCTAGCCAGACAGAAGCTATCCTATCTCATGACTAACTATAATTAGGAAAGCAAAAATGTTAAGTGTGTCCACGATAGAGGTGAGATCTTAAACCTGAGCCTAAAATGTCAACCATTACAGTAATCCCTCGAATATCGCGGCTTCACTACATCTCAGATTGTTTTTTGTATTAATTTTTTGGGGGTAAGTTCATAAAAATGTGAAAATCCACGCTGAAACTCGCAAGCGGAAGCCACTCCCCTGTCCTCCACTTGCTACTAGGACTCAACACTGAAGTTAAAAAAAAAAAAGTATTCTTTTTTTTAAATATGGGTGACCCTACTTCACGGTTTTTCATTTATCGCGGCCATGTCTGGTCTACATTAACCGCGATAATCGAGGGATTACTGTACTTCGGTTTCGGGTTGGGTCGGGCGTCTCACTCGCAAAAAAAAGTTTACTAAAATGATGTCGTCTCTCTCACTGACTTTTTTTTTCAATAAATATATGTTTATAAAAATGTATACTAAAACGATGTGTGGATACTAAACTAAGGAACACTTGTTATAAAATAAAATAAAAAGGATAAAACAGGACTAAACAGGATCCGCAGAGCCAGAGCATGCATTCTCTGCGCACGTCACGTGAACGCCGCCCCCTTAATAATCTTCCCCTCCGCCAGTCCGCATCTATTTTGACCTGGTATCTCCAATATGGAAGAACAACAAGTTAAGGATAAACTAAAGACAGGAGAACTGAAAAGACAAACACGTACCGGTAAGAGTGAGGTGTGGAAAAGCTTCAAAGTGATTGTTGAATATGCTAGAGAAACTTGCGGTGGCTTTGCTGAATGTAGTCAATGTGGCGCTTTGCCATACGAGAGCAAAAACACTGGCACCTCGACGCTGAGCAGGCATTTAAACAACTGTACTGGCAAAAGTGAGAATCGTCAAACACCTATATTATCATATAAAAGATGTAAATGTTTATACATCTTGTTTAACTTAGATTTTGTTACAAAAGACAGGATTTAATTTGTTATCATAAATCACCCCTCCTCCTTCCGACTCGAGAGTCCCAATTCCTCACAAATAAAATATGAAACTTTGGGTCTGCTTCGGGCTCGGACCCGTAAATCAAGGTAGTTGCCCCGGTCGGGGTCTAATACCCGCGGGCCGGGTCAGGTCGAGTTGGATTTTTTTCGACCCGATCTTCTCTCTAGTCCACGATAAAGCTAACGGAAGGTATTTTGCCCTTATCATTTGATCTGATGCTCCAGGATGATCCTCTGGGCCTGACGATACCGCGTCAGAGAAGGAGGAGGAGGAGAAAGATTGAGATCGAGGCGGAAAGAGCGGCCAAGAGGCGCAACCTCATGGAGATGGTTGCTCAACTGAGGGAGAGCCATGCTTCCCTCGAGTCTCAGAGTCAAGCTATAGATCTGACAAAGGTTTTTTTGTTGTTGTATTTTTTTTTTTAAAGATTTCTTGCCTCTGGAGCACTTAGGTCAAAAGAAATCTCTACGTGGACTAAATGTGCTCATTCTTCCTTCCCAGGGTATACACCATCAACACAAGAGCACTCCATCGTTGTCTGGCTTCCCCAACGCGCTCGTGACAAACCCCTCCCTCAAGGCCCAAATGGAGCTGCTGCAGCAGCCCCCGCCCTCCGGACACAGAGCTAACGGTTCGCTGGAAGCTGACCTACCGTTGATGAGGAGGAGGCGGGGCCGAAGGAAAAATGTAGAGGGCTTGGAGCTGCTATTTATGGGCAACAAAAGAGTCGGCGGGGTACGCCTTTTGTCTGTCATTTCACTTCAACTTGTTTATTTGTTGACAGAAATTTAAATCGCATTGTCTGCGTTGTTAGGATGACGGAGACGGGACCAAGGCATCAGGGGGGGAAGGCGGACAAGATGCCGCCCTTGCCCACAGACTCCTCGCAGTCTCCGAGCAAAGCCCCAGTGGAATATCTCTTGCCTCTGGTAGTGTTGAGGAGGAAGAGGCGACGGTTTCCAACAAAGAACTGGGCGAGTGGCTGAGGCAGCATCCCACGTTCACCATGGACATGTCTGGATTTACACCAGTACGTCCCTATTCATTTTGACATTTCATTTGTTGGCTTATAGAAAATATATGAACCCTTGAGAGCAAGGGTGTCAAACTCGGGTTGGTTCGCGGGCCACATTAACGTCAACTTGATTTCATGCGGGCCGGACCATTTTAGATATAATATTTAGATTATTTTTATTTTTATAAATGGATTAAAAGAACTGGATTAAAAACCCTGAATATTCAGTTTTAATAGATCTAAAACAATGTTTATTTTAGCTTTTTTAAATATTTTTAGATTTTACAAACTGATTTTTAAACAAAAAACACAGAAAAACTGATTTAAACATTACAATTATTGATTTAAAAGGGGGAAAATCAGGACATTTGATATACATCTATACTCTTCATTTTAATTTGATCCTAAAACAGAAAGTCGGCACTCATGATTTACTTTTCCGGGCCACACAAAATGATGCGGCGGGCCAGATTTGGCCCCTGGGCCGCCACTTTGAGACAAGTGCTTTCGAGGCACTCATTGGCTTCCGTTGACGACAACACAAGACATCCAATCCATTTTGGTGGGGAGGGCTCGCATTTTCGTCTAACATGAGGATTCCAAGCCACCATTGCCAGTCGAAATGATTTGTCAATGGTAGACGATGGGTTATTTTCTAAGAAATTAAAAAAAAAATGAATAAAATAGAGGAGTATTGTGAGAGCGTAGACCTCCACCTATGCAGCCAAATTGCAACCTGATCATCACCACATTGCCCAACTGTTGTGTAAATTTACGACACATTTTAACTTTGCTTTCATGCACCAAAATGTCATTGCTTATTTTCTTCTCATATCACCAAAGATGCAAATTGGAGTAAAATAGGCTAATCCATTAATAAATTATGGTGAATTTCCTTTTCTGACATCCCTTCTGCTCGACCTCATCACCCCAAATTTTAATCAATTATTCCATTTTCATATTGGAAACATATCGGTCAAGTTTGATAATCCCTTTATTTGTTCTTGAGTTATCGTGAACACAAACATAACCAAATTCTCTGCCTTTTGTACTTTTCACCTACTGGTGGATTTAGTTAATTGAAGCGTTATTAAGGGCTGTAAAGTATATTTCTGTATTGATTTTGTTTCATTAACATTTTATAATTTTTTTTAGTCCTAAAAATTATTATAGTGATGTTTATTTTTTGGTCGTTTAAAATAGTCACAAGCCTTTTAAAGGGTTAATACAAAAATGTTTTTCCATTGCAACTGCAGAAGAATGAAGAGTTACTGCTATCTCAATTTTCAAAGCCCAAGCAAAAGCGTCATCGCTGCCGGAACCCCAACAAGATCGACATCAACACCCTGACAGGAGACGAAAGGGTCCCTGTGGTCAACAGACGGAACGGACGCAAGGTAACGTCTCAACTGACCTTTCAGACTTTGAAACTCTCCATGAAACTTAACCATAACGTCTTCTTTTGCTTTAGATGGGCGGGGCGATGGCGCCGCCAATGAAAGAACTTCCTAGATGGTTACTGGAGAACCCAGAATTTTCAATCGCACCTGATTGGACAGATATCGTCAAACAGTCGGTGAGCAGCTGTTTTGTACCCTTAAAACAGTGTTTCCCAACCTTTTTTTCAGCTGAAGCAAGCTACACCTGACAATCTTAAAATTAAAAAAAAAATGTATTTCAATATCTAATTCACCACACCAACCTGATGTTGCCAAAATTTGTGGAAGCCTGAACAACATTCAGTTGACCTCCATTTAAAAATAAGAAACAAACCGATTTTTTCCGGCTGTAATATTTCACCTTTTCTCACGGAATATTACAATGTATGACTTCTTGGCAGATAATTTCACATGCAACAATGGTTGGGACACATTGCCTGAAACCCATGTTTCCCAACCTTTTTAGAATTGCGGCACACTTTTTACTTAGAAAAAATCTCAAGGCACACCACCATCTGAAAATCTTCTGATTAAAAATTAACAATA
This sequence comes from Stigmatopora argus, assembly GCF_051989625.1. Lineage (NCBI taxonomy): Eukaryota > Metazoa > Chordata > Actinopteri > Syngnathiformes > Syngnathidae > Stigmatopora > Stigmatopora argus. The sequence continues at coordinate 13,654,298 of NC_135398.1, forward strand.
TAAAGTCATGACAGTAATCCCTCGAATATCGCGGTTAATGTAGAACAGGGGTGTCAGACTCTGCTTGGTTCGCGGGCCGCTTTAATGTCAACTTGATTTCACGTGGGCCGGACCATTTTAGATATAATATTTAGATTTTTTTTAAATAAATGGATTAAAAGAACTGGATTAAAAGCCCTGAATATTCAGTTTATTTTAGCTTTTTTTAATATATTTTTAGATTTTACAAAATGGTTTTTGAACTAAAAACACGGGGAAAAAATGATTTAAAAATTACAATTTTTGATTTTAAAAGGGGGAAAATCAGGAAATTTAATATATATCTATACTCTTCATTTTAATTTGATCCTAAAACAGAAAGTCGGCACTCATGATTTACTTTCCAGGGCCACACAAAATGATGCGGCGGCCAGATTTGGCCCCCGGGCCGCCACTTTGGCACATGTGATGTAGACCAAACATGGCCACGATAATTGAAAAATCGCAAAGTAGGGTCACCCTTATTATAACTTTTTTTTTCTTCAGTAACAAGAGTGCCTTCCGCTTACGAGTTTTAACATGGATTTTCACATTTTTATGAACATTTATTTATTTATTTAAATTTATAGTGGGAAAAATCGCAAAGTTGTGAATTTGCGATAATCGAGGGATTACTGCATCATCAAACTTTTATCAACAGGAAAGAAGTAAACCCCCTAAAAACTATTTCAATTTCAAATTTTTACACTGACCAAAAGTCTGCAGACCTTGAACCACCTCCTCCGGTTAGTGATGTAAAAATAAGCAACGTAATGATGTTAATCTCAAAATGTTAAGACAGTTCATTTCAATATGATTTCAATCTACTATTATTACACGATAAGCAGTTTTGAGCCCACACAGCCTTCATGTCACCAAAAGTCGATGCTTTTGAAACCAAACAACTTCCGGTTCACGAAACATAGAAACACCATGACTTACTAAATCTCGTAACATTACATCTTTTTTCTCTAACACTACTTCAATCTTGTAATATTACACGCAAATCAATTTTCTGCTGACACAGATTTAACGTTGGCAAAAGTTGAAGTCTGTGAACCCACACAACTTCCGGTTCACATTAAATAAAAATAAGATAAGATGACTTTAACCTCATAGTATTAAGATCTGGATCTTGTAATAGTAGTGTTCATCATATTTCAATTTTAATCTCGTGTTATTAAAATTTTACAATGTAGGTGTTCTCGCCCAATCATTTCCCGCGGCACACCAGACCGTCGCTCGCGGCACAGTGGTTGGGAAACACTGCCTTAAACTATAAACGCGGGCGAAAGTTTTTGCCATTACGAGCCGGCACTTGTTGAACCCAGAATCCATTGTTCATCAGGGTTTTTTACCGGAAGCCATGTTTGACCGGCTGTTGACCGGTCCCGTCGTCCGGGAAGAGGGAGTCCGTCGACGGGGGCGACGGCCCAAATCCGAAATCGCCAAAGCGGCGGCCGCGGCCCAGGCAGCGGCTGCAGCTCAGGCCTCGCTTGCCACCGCTGCTTCGTCTGCTGGTAAGAAATCAGCCTCACACGGGGACTTCTCAGAAATTCTCCGATTTCAATGTTAATTTGAGATGCAATGAATAAGGAAGGTTTGTTGTAAATACGTTTTGCTGAAAAGTGTGCTAACATTGGGGATGTTTTGTAGGAGGCATCAATCCTTTGCTGCTGAACAGTCTGTTTGGAGGGATGGATCTGTCGTCCCTGCAGAGCCTCCAATCCCTTCAGTTGGCAGCCGGTCTCATGGCCTTCCCGACCGCCAGCGATCCCAAGCAGGCGGCGGCCAACGCCGCCGCCGCCGCTTCCATGCTCCCCCTCATGCTACCCGGAATGGGGGGCTTGCCCAACATGGCCGCGGCCATCCCCAACATGTTCGCCCTCGGCGGGCTGTTCGGCGGAAACTTGGCCGCCTCTTCCGACGCGGCGACGGCCTCTGGCTCCGGGAACACCAACGGGAGCGCGGACGGGGGAGGGGACGAGGACGCCGCGGCGACTAAGAAGAGGGAACGGGGGCTGACGGGGGACGACGAGGAGGGAGGAGAAAAGGAGGAAGGGGAAGCCGATGGGAGCGAATGTGAAAATCCTGCTAAGAAGATAAAGCTTGACAAGGAAAATGAAGAAGGCGGAGACAAGAGCGAGAAATCCCAAAGTAATCGCGGCGCAGGTCCACAGATGGCGGCAACTTCATCGGCCGACTCGATCAACGGCGAGGCCGCCGCCCTGCTGGCCGCAGCCGGCATGTCGGCCAATTCTTTGGCCTTCAACCCTTTCCTCCTCTCCACCATGGCTCCCGGCCTCCTCTACCCCTCCGTGTTCCTTCCTCCGGGGCTCGGGGGTCTCGGTCTGCCCGGTTTTCCCGCTGCCGCCAGCTTGGCCGAGCTTCAGAGCGCCATGGGAACGCCGGGGGGCAACGCCGCGGCCGCCGAGCCTTCAAGGGACGACGAGGCGGAGGGACCGAATGCGGGGGACGAGGAGCCGGCGCGGGAGGGAGAGAGTGACTTGGCTGAGGAGAGCGCGCCCGCGAAAGAGAACAGAAGCGAAGCGGACGAATCGCTCGTGGAGGACGGAGGAACCATCGACGAAGGGGAAGATGGCGAGTAGACGGACGGACGTGCGGACTAACCTCCACCCGAACTGACAGCTGGCGTGCGTGGACTTTTCCTCTCCTCCGTGGTATCCTTGCAAGCTTCCACCAACACAAATCTTTCTTTCCCCTCTTTTTTTTCTTCTCCCAGGCGTATTTCCTCAGTGTCCACGAGGCACGTGTGTTAAGTTAAATCCCATTGTTAGCGTAGTCAAAGCTCACCTCATCATGTTCAAAGACTATTGGCCAGTTTGCATCTCCTCTTGGTCTTCACTAAGTTGCAGTAGTGCTATTCTTATTATTATTATTATTGTTATTATTATTATTATTATCGCTGCTGCTTTCGGCTCTTCAACCTTGTTTTTCCTTCAACTTGTTGCTTCTCGCAAGGAGAAATGGAGCTTCTTCAACATGAATTGTGGGAGATGGAGTTGATGTAGTTTATTCTTGTAGTTTTCCCAGGTGAGACTCGTAAGTAGGATAAGCAGACCAACTTTACTAGCACGCACACACACACACACACACACAAGCAACCAGCCTAGCACTACACCTACCGTAGCCCTAAATAGCTTCCCGTAATGTGGCAGGACCCCACCCTCTCTTCAGCACGTGCGTCTCCACATAAGCTGACCTTCTACTGTTAAGCGCCTGTCCCACACTGTTTGAATAGCAGTTTTGAGTCTTTCCACTGCCAGTCTCCAAATCCTGTCTTCTCACTTGAAAGGGAGCTAGTTCTGTAGCACAGCCAAGACAGACACAAATTCGCGTGGGGGAGAAACGAGGATTTGGAACCACACGGGGATGTTTCAGCTTGGTTCTTGCAGGTGGACGTTTATATTTGGCCTGTCACGTCCTGCTGGTTCGAGACCACCCGCTGCTCCCCATTTAAGCAAGACTGTTGCTCTAGTCACACACTGACACCAGGCCTGGCCAGAACAGGACTGAAACATGATCTTCTAACTATATAAGGTCAACTCTGGGTCTCAAGTTGACATTTGTGTTGTCTTTTGAAAACATTTTATTTTGCTTTTTTTTTTGTCTTTGTTTTGAATACTTGAAAAGCAACAGCGGTGCTTGATTTATCTCGAGTGGTAAAGGGATCAATCAGGCGCCACCTTGCTTCAAATATTTGAAAGATCCGATCTTAACTCATTGGCTGCCAATAGCGGCAATAGACGTCTAATCCACGTGAACCGGCAGGTCTGGCGGAGGACGAACGACCGTTCATTCCGCTTAACCTTCAAACCATTCAGATCGGACACTTGAGGAAATCAAAATGAAAGGGGCCACACGATTGGACGTCTATCTTTGACAATGGCACCGAAAGGGTTAATAACATTCACTATCACAGCCAGCCCAGCACACACACGTAATCACACCTTGTCACATCTGTGATGCTGAGACAGCAATAACTATGGCAGCTTTTGAATGTTCCAATGTAACTCGCCCAATACACAGACTCTATGAATTAAACCACAAGTGTCGTATTAATAAATTTAAAACTAAAAAAAAAATCCAAACTAAAACTAACTGATGACAAATAAGTACTGCAATCAATTTTGTCTCACTCTGTTCCTGTTGATGCACTGGTGTTTAAAGTTCAAGTAATCAGGTACCTTTATTACTTAGCTACTTTTCTTGAAAACAAATGGACTTGTTGTTACTTTTAGCCAGCAAGCTGAAGAGCATTACCTCAAAATTCTTATCTAGCCTTGAAGTTTACAGACTTACAATGTAAATGTTTTCTTTTTCCTCCTTGTTTTTTTTTCTTTTTGGGTGTGTCTTTTTTTTGGAGACATCATGTATTGATGAATTGTAGCTATGATGCTTTTAATAAAAGTGAATCATGATATTCGCCTAGGAAACCAAACTGAAGATTGCCTCTGTCGCCGTTCTTTCTCCGTTTGTGCACTGATTTACAGCAACTTAACACTGGCAGAACCATTTGTTTTCATCAAAAATTCAATGATTTTCCCCCCCCCCAAATGTTATTCTTACTACAGGCTGTATAGTCGCCACTCAGGTTTTTGTTGTCCTTGTACACACTAACTTTGAAGTCCTACACTTCTGTCATTTATTACCTGAAACTTGTTGGCAGCAGCAAAGCATGGACTACTGTCTATTCATTCTTCTTGCCCAATTAAAAAAAAGATTCCAAGGATCGCGGTGGAGCGAGTGGTTAGCGCGTCGGCCTCACAGCTCTGGGGTCCTGGGTTCAAATCCAGGTCACGTCGACCTGTGTGGAGTTTGCATGTTCCTCCCGAGCCTGCGTGGGTTTCCTCCGGGTACTCGGGTTTCCTCCCACATTCCAAAGACATGCATGGTAGGCTGATTGGACACTCTAAATTGCCCCTAAGTATGAGTGTGAACGTGGATGGTTGTTTTCTCCTTGTGCCCTGCGATTGGCTGGCCACCGATTCAGGGTGATATGCTCCAGCACCCTCCGCGACCCTAATGAGGATAAAGCGGTTCAGAAAATGAGATGAGATGAGACCAAGGATCATTAATTAGTCATGGAATGATTACCAATAGAACGTATCCTACTGTAGGTTAGAAATTTGCCAATCGAGGCCAGTGAAGATTTATTATTCGATTCTTTAATTCAAGGTTAAGATTAAGAAACATAATTATAGAAAAAATCCCCAAAAAGTAAGAACTTATAAAAATGCTGCTACATCCCTGATTTTAGCTGATTTAGCAACAACAACAAAACACTTCTCAGCCCCAATAGACTACAGCACACAATGCAATTACCGGTGGGTTCCATTTTGTGTGGAGTTTGCTTGTTTATTCTAATTTTTTTAATTATCATAACCCCAAAGAGAACTTGAAGAAACGGTGGAATAATCTATTGAATAATTGTTTATTTTTTGGCCAAAAAATAGGAAAATTAAATGATCAACCAAGCCTAGTTGTTACAATAAAACATGACTCAGTGTTCTATATACATGACAGTGTTTAGAAAATTAGCTTGTGTCTGTCTCTCTTAAATAAGGGCTTGATATTTAACCTGATCGCTAATGCAGTCGTGAGGTACAAATGCACTGTGGAAGTTGTTTGTCTATAACAGTGGTGGGCAAACAATTCCACTTTTTGTACGTTTTCATTCCAACTCTTCAAGTGCAAGCCTCTTCGCCACTGGTTTCCTGCAAGTGCAAATTAGTTAATTGCAGTGAGGTGCTTCTTGATTCTGCACAAATCTCATTGGTTAAACTGTCTGTTGGATTGGTTAGACAAAAACCTGAACCCACAGCAGCCCTTGAGGACCGGTTTGCCCACCCCTGTTATCTAATATGCCATGCAATTGGAATTTGCAGACCCTGTGGGTCATTTACTAGACCAACTGTTGTTTTTACCAATCAGATTTCGAATTGGCGACATCAACGCCTTCTCGCATGCGGAGGGATACGTCATTGCTTTCACAAACTATGATTGGCTAGTGACAGAGTGGACGAGTAAGTGCTACCAAACTATCTGTAGCGAGCTGCACACGCAAATATATGTATCCTAAATAATATTTCAATTGTATGAGGTTATTAGTGATGCTTTTTATGTGTCGCAGCTATAGCTGCAGTAAAAGTTTTATAGCCATAAAATAGTTATTGAGGGTTGGATTGATTCAGACGTAGCAATACTGAAGAGGCACATGTAAAATGCACAACAAAAAATAAACACAAAAAAATACTACATTTTTTCATATTAACGTGTATTAGTCTTATACAGGTTATTATGAAACCAATGTATTTTATGATAACATGTATTAGTCTAATACATGTTATTATGAAAACATTGTATTTTGTGTCTATTTTTAATAGACGTGTCCGAGGTCAGAGTTCAAATGTCCGCCGCCAATCTTCAAGCGATCAACACATATATATATATTGTTTAATATAGTTACACATTTAGGATGAGCATTACTATTCCCAATAAGCAAATATATTGATTAATATAGTAAGCATGTATATTATAAGGCTTTATATTCATTGCAAACACATTTATAATAATGATTACTCCAACATTCCCCCCTGTATTATAAATTTGCACATGATCCCCTTAATAAAACTTCCTTTCAGCTTTATTCCATTAATTCCAAATGAACATATAGTAACATCCCAGAATGAACCCAACAAATGTATTTTATAATAACGTGTATTAGTCTAATACACGTTATTATGAAAACAATGTATTTTATGATAACATGTATTAGTCTAATACATGTTATTATGAAAACATTGTATTTTGTGTCTATTTTTAATAGAGGTGTCCGAGGTCAGAGTTCAAATGTCCGCCGCCAATCTTCAAAATGGCGGATGAGCCAGGAGCTACTACGGCAGTGGACTGCAAAGCAGCTCAGAAATGACGATTTACATAAGAAAGACCTGATAAAGCTCTCACAGGACAATGCAGCGCATTCGGTACGTTGTCATTTGGGGATTTCGAAGCCCGCCGGGCCGCCCAAAATATTATTGATGCTTTTATTTATGTGTCGCAGCTGTAGCTGCAGTAAAGGTTTTATAGCCATAAAAGTTATTGAGGGTTGGATTGATTCAGACGTAGCACTACTGAAGGCTTGGGTGTAAAATGCATGGACCGCCACCGCTTCTAAGTAAAAAAAAAAAGAACGTCTGCAAGCCTAAAAACCTTTAATAGTAGTTCACTAACTTTAAACTATATTAGAGTGGTAGTAATAGTAGTTAAAGATTACCATTGTTTTCCTGATGTGTTGACGACTCACTATGCAAAAAAAAAAATCATAATTGTTGTCAGTCATGTCTGTCTGTGTGTGTGTGTGAAAGTCTGTCTGCATATAGGCGTGTGTGTTTATCCCAGCAGACAGTGGGGCGATGCCTATTATGTGTGTGTGACGGACGTCTGGCCTAATCGCCTTGCTAGGGGAAGTGGAACGTGAAATCGACCAGCCGCCCTAGACACAAACACACACACATAGCAAGCAGCGTGTACCCTAGTTTCTCCTCTTAACTCATTGGCTGCCATTGATGACACTAAAAGTCCAATCCATTTTGAGCGGGAGAGCTGGTACCAATCATTCGCAGCTAAACATAATGCCTCGATCTAGAGGATATTGCTTTGGTATTGCTCCAAAACAAATAACTAACATATTCAGGTATCAGCTTCCCTGCCATAGATTTTAATGTCGGAGTCACAAAAATGACAGAGTAGCGACAGTATCTAAGTGGGACGGAACTTTTACGGAAAGACAATTGAGAACTTTTTAATGGGAGAAACCTTGTAAATATATAGAGCTGCTGAAATCTCAATACAGTAATCCCTCGAATATCGTGGTTAATGTAGACCAGACATGGCCACGATAATTGAAAAATAGCAAAGTACGGTCACCCCTATTATAACTTTGTGTTCGCCTGCATGGGTTTTCTCGGGGTACTCCGGTTCCCTCCCACATACCAAAAACATGCATGGTAGGCTAATTGGCCACTCTAAATTGCCCCTAGGTATGGGTGTGAGTGTGCATCCGTCTTCTTGTGCTCTGTGATTGGCTGGCCACCGATTCAGGGTGTCCTCTGCCTCTGGCCCGGCGGCAGCTGGGATAGGCTCATCGGCTTCACAGTGGGGGACCTGGGTTCAAATCCAGGTCGGTCCACCTGTGTGGTGTTTGCATGTTCTCCCCGGGGCTGCGTGGGTTTTCTCCGGGTGCTTTGGTTTCCTCCCACATTCCAAAAACATGCATGGTAGGCTGATTGGACACTCTAAATTGCCCCTAGGTATGAGTGTAAACGTGGATGGTTGTTTGTCTGCTTGTGCCCTGCGATTGGCTGGCCACCACTTTAGGTTGTCCCCCGCCTCTGGCCTGAAATCAGCTGGGATAAGCTCCAAACCCCCCTAGTGAGGATAAATCAGTTCAGAAAATGAGAAGGTTATACTGCATGGTTGAAGATATTTTCTGTCTGGATTGGAGTCACATGACACATTAATATTGCAGTATTTAAATCTGGTTGCAGCTCTAAAACGATGGCATAAGAGGAATTGGACTCTAACCCTAGAGTTAGCTGGCTAGCCAGATAGACAGAGAGATAGCTAGCTAAATCCATGTGTGTGCGTGAGCGTCTGTGTGTCCTGTCAACACGAATCTCTCCACTGGGCTGGATGTGTCACTTCCTGCTCTGTGTGGTTGTCATGGCGAGTCCGCGATAAGGAGCCATCTGTCGTCGGCGTGACCACCTACAGACTGCATGGCTGCCGTCATAGCCTCCATGATTGATAGCCCCCAGAGAGTGGCACAGTAAGAAATATGGAAAAATATAAAACAAAGAAAACGGACGGCAGGGGAGAAGAGAGGGACAAGTTAGAGAAGGAGAAGAACAAAGGAGCCAGATAGAAAAAGGTCCAAATGTCCTCCTGTTTGCTCAGAGGTTGTGACTATCTCTCCCTCTGTTACTAGGGGAGACAAATGGAAGATACACGATCCAGTAGCCCCCCGCTCCACCACCTCCGCACATATAAAATACAATGACATTCAATCAATCTCACTTCCGCTTTTGCATCTTCGGAAGATGTGAATAGAGTCAGCTCCATTGCTCGGATAACCTTTGATTTTTAGGAAAGAATGAGAGCAACTGACTTTTTAATGTCGGGTACTGTCACTAAAGCAAGAGAAAAAGCAAGCAGTGTTTTTCCTAAACTAACAACTTAATCAAAATATTCAACCATCATATTGCCACATTATTAAGTTAACCATAGCTTTCTGCCGGGGTACTCGGACGTTTGGTCCCCGGACGTTTGGTCCCCGGACGTTTGGTCCCCGGACGTTTGGTCCCCAGACGTCTGGTCGAACGGACGTCTGGTCGAACGGACGTCTGGTCGAACGGACGTCTGGTCGAACGGACGTCTGGTCGAACGGACGTCTGGTCGACCGGACGTCTGGTCGAACGGACGTCTGGTCGAACGGACGTTTGGTCGAACGGACGTTTGGTCGAACGGACGTTTGGTAGAACGGACGTTTGGTCGCCAGGTTGTTACTGTTGAAACCAGCTCTCAAAATTATAATCATGAGAGAGAGAGAGAGAGTGAGTTTAATATCTAAATATCTAATATCAAAATATCAACAGTAAACTCTGTCATAATTTGACAGCGAGCGAACCCGGCGACTAAACGTCCGTTCTACCAAACGTCCGTTCTACCAAACGTCCGTTCTACCAAACGTCCGTTCTACCAGACGTCCGTTCTACCAGACGTCCGTTCGACCAAACGTCCGGTCGACCAAACGTCCGGTCACGTTCTGCCGGTGTAAAAAGCACCATTGAAAAGCAAAAATCAATAAATAAATCAGCAATAACTGAGGTAAACTGACATGTTTTAGTTTTCAATCACCTTTATTAGTTACATTTAATTTTGAACAAAACGGTGTGACGCCGTCTGGGTGTATGTCAAATTTACTACACGACTTGGGTGTACACTTACTTTTGCTGGCAGCATTTTACACATTCACTGCCATGTTTTTAGTTATTTTGAAGATACAATAAATTTCTCTTATTTTCAAGCTCACCAATGACTATTTTACATTGTCTCAAGTGTCAGTTTTTTACGAGGAAAAGATCATTTTTTAAAAATTGCAGAAATGCGAGGGGTCTATGTACTCACTTTTGTGAGATACTACAGTGGTACCTCGAGATACGATCTTAATGCGTTCCGGGACTGAGCTCGTATGTCGATTTTCTCGTAACGCAAACGAACGTTTCCCATAGAAATGAATTAAAAACAAATACATTCGTTCCAACCCTCTGGAAAAAAAAACCCACCTAAAACAGGATATTGGATTAGAAAAACATTTTTATTTGTTCTAATTTGCCGTTTATTAACAAATAACTAGTGGTTTAATATTACTAAAATTATTTAATAGTATACTAAAATTAGACAGATTTTGCGGGAGGGAGAGAGAGAGTGACAGAGAGAAGGGGGAGATTTTTTTGCACAGCAACGCGCTCATAACATAATATAAACAAATTTAAATGAACTTGGATTACGATGCAGACACTCAAAAATAAGTTTAATCTAACTTTACACTAAACTTAATTCTAATTTTGTTTTAAATTTTGATACCTTTCTTCTCCCAGGTTGGCTCTATTTGCCCCGCCTCCATCCTGACTTTCAGATGCAACCTATCGAGGTTTTTTTTTTTTGTATTCCCTTCAAAATATTCCGAAAATGATGCACACAAATGTCCTCACAATAGGAAAATGCACGACCACTTTCCAACGAGAAGCAGTATATACTCCTCTCGTATTAGCGATTGCTCCACCATTGGCACTGACTAACGGGAAAAAAACTACTGAAAAAATGCAACGCTCCGCCCAGTGCTCGCAGAGACATTACACGAGGGAGTTGGGACCAGAAAGACAGTGGCCATGATGTTCTTATGAGCAGCCTCTCACGTCCACTGTCTGCTCGTATATCAAAATTTGTCTCGTATCTCAAGATAAATATTTGCTCAAAATTTTACTCGTATCTCAAATTGCTCATAAGTCGGGGCACTCGTATGTCGAGGTACCACTGTATATGTTGTTGGCGATTGACCTCTTAGGCAAACGATTTTGTTCGATCCACTATCTGATTCCAAGAATTTTCGTAATCTAAACAAAAGAAACTGGATTATAATATTATTATATTTTTATACATGATACATCCTTAATTGGTTGCTAGCCAATCGCCCAGCACAAGTAGATTGACAACCATTCTCACTCACACTCATGCCTACTAACAATTTAGTGTTCAACCAGATTAGATTAGATTACTTTATTCATCCCGTATTCGGGAAATTTCACTGTCACAGTAGCAAGAGGGTGAGAATACAGATACAGGTAAAAGACATTTTAGACATAAATAAATAGGCATGTTTGGGAATGTGGGAAGAAAGCGGAGTCCCCAGAACATGCAAACTCCACAGAGCGAAGTCGTAACCCATGATGGATTTAGTAACACATTATTACTCCCTATTAAAACTAGGAATATGGAGGTGAAATTTGTGAATCAAGGAGCGTCTTATACGAGAGAAACCCTAAAGTTCTACGATTTTAAGGCAATTTTAAGGGTGGTCAATATGCGAGAAAATACAGTATTCATTGTCACATTCACATACGCAATCGCGTGTCACAAACCCACTGGCGGTCCGTGAATTTCCTAGCGACGCCTTCAGCTGTTGGAGTGTATTTGTGTGTGTATATATATATATATATATATATATATATATAGATATAGATATAGATATATAGCTAGATATATACAGACGCTCCCCTACTTACGAACGCAATTGGTTCCGAGCGATTGTTCATTAGTTAAATTTGTTTGTAAGTTGATTCAGTGCTATATTTTGTATTATAATTTATGTTTAAGGCCGATATAAGTATATTGAAGGTTTGTATAAGTGCATTTGTATGTTTAAGGCTTGTATAAGTAACACGCATTGGTTTGTACTGAAAAAAAAACATTTAATAAAATGGAGAGAATATGTACAGTACTGTAGAGAGAGAGAGAGATTTATGTATTAGAAACTGGCCAAAAGAAGCGACCTAATGACGATTGCACAGTTTTCTTCCTTTTTTCATCATAAATGATGCGGTAGCACTGTATGGCATCATTCAATTGATTTGCAAACTTTGTGCAACGTTCAATATTTGGGTCCTGCTGCTCGATCTTTCTGTTTATAAATGGAACTGACGGTCGAACGATTCAATGCCCGTGAAACGCTCACCACTCTCACGCACATCAAGCTTCGTTATTATTGCCACTCGTTTCAAATGAAATGGCTTGCCTCTTCCTTGCAACTCCCTCAATAGAAGCCTTTAGCTTTTTACCAAGCATATTCAATATTGGATGCATGAGATATTTAATGATACAAATGAAAAAGGTTCTTTGCACACTGGAGATACATTCACGCACTTCCGCACTGCAACGAAGAAGAAGGTAGATGCTGGGTGAGCTGAGCTCTCACAGCGCCAGGCGTCGGTATTAGCGGCGGAAAGAAGTACTACTCCGAAAAAGGCGCGAAATACAAAATTGGACTTGCGAACATTTTTGGACTTAAACGCAATTTGCAGACATGTTCGTATGTACCGTTGTTCGTAAGTTGAATGTTCGTAAGTAGGGGAGCGTCTGTATATATATAGATATATAGATATCTATAGATATCTATATATATATATATATATCAGTGGCGGTCTGTGAATTTCCTAGCGACGCCTTCAGCTGTTGTTCGTAAGTTGAATGTTCGTAAGTAGTGGAGCGTCTGTATATAGTAAGGCTTTTTTCTTTAAAAAATCGACATAGTATAGTAAGGCTAAGAAAGTCGGAGAATAAATCTGACTTCTGATTCTTCTCCTAGTTATTGCTGTGGTCCAGTGGCAAAAATATTGGTTCAGAACTTGAGGTGGGAATCAGGAGTGAGTTCAATTCCACTCTTTGCAATTCACAAATTGTTTATTGAGGTAATGAAAAGGATAAATATAACTTCCAATCACTTCATTTCAGAAGTCACTGTGGTCCAGTTGCAAAGACAAACGGTCAGAACTTCTGGTGGACTCAAGTTCAAATCAGGAGTGAGTTCAATTCCACTCTTTGCAATTCTCAAATTGTTTATTGAGGTAATGAAAAGGATAGATATAACTTCCAATCACATCGTGTCAGAAGTCACTGTGGTCCAGTGGCAAAGACAATGGGTCAGAACTTCAGGTGGACTAAAAGTTAAAATCAGGAATGAGTTCAATTCCACTCTTTGCAATTCTCAAATTGTTTATTGAGGTAATGAAAAGGATAGATATAACTTCCAATCACATCATTTCAGAAGTCACTGTGGTCCAATGGCAAAGACAATGGGTCAGAACTTCAGGTGGACTCAAGTTCAAATCAGGAATGAGTTCAATTCCACTCTTTGCAATTCTCAAATTGTTTATTGAGGTAATGAAAAGGATAGATATAACTTCCAATCACATCACTTCAGAAGTCACTGTGGTCCAGTGGCAAAGACAATGGGTCAGAACTTCAGGTGGACTCAAGTTCAAATCAGGAATGAGTTCAATTCCACTCTTTGCAATTCTCAAATTGTTTATTGAGGTAATGAAAAGGATAGATATAACTTCCAATCACATCATTTCAGAAGTCACTGTGGTCCACTGGCAAAGACAATGGGTCAGAACTTCAGGTGGACTCAAGTTCAAATCAGGAATGAGTTCAATTCCACTCTTTGCAATTCTCAAATTGTTTATTTAGGTAATGAAAAGGATAAATATAACTTTCAATCATGTATAGGCGGGCCGCCTCGTGGTGTAGTGGGTAAGTCACCTGCCTGCGACGTGGGTGTCGAGGGTTCACGTCCCGGTGTCGCCAGTCAACGACTGTATGGTGTCGGCAGTCGGCCAAAGGCCGACTGTCGAACACCACCAGGAACCCCCCCTCCCAACTGTCTTCCGGTCAGCCGAAGGCTGACCGGAAATATTGTTTTGCTGAAAAAAATGACTAAGTCTTTATTTGAATGAAAAAAGGATTACCCATTTACTGAACTACTAGTGTAGTGATTAGTCAAACGAGAGCGGGATTCGAACCCCATCTCCCACATGGCAGTCAAATCCACTAACTTGAGGTCTGTCTGACCCATTGTCTTTGCCACTGGACCACAGTGACTTCTGAAATGAGATGATTGGAAGTTATATTTATCATTTTCATCACCTCAATAAACAATTTGAGAATTGCAAAGAGTGGAATTGAACTCACTCCTGATTTGAACTTGAGTCCACCAGAAGTTCTGACCGTTTGTCTTTGCAACTGGACCACAGTGACTTCTGAAATGATGTGATTGGAAGTTATATCTATCCTTTTCATTACCTCAATAAACAATTTGAGAATTGCAAAGAGTGGACTTGAACTCACTCCAGATTTGAACTTGAGTCCACCTGAAGTTCTGACCCATTGTCTTTGCCACTGCACCACTGTAAAGTTGGAAGTTGTATTTATCCTTTTCATTACCTCAATAAACAATTTGAGAATTGCAACGAGTGGAATTGAACTCACTCCTGATTCCCGCCTCATGTTCTGACCCAATGATTTTGCCAGTGGACCACAGCAACAACTAGAAGGTGAAGAATCAGAAGTCAGATTTATTCTCCGACTCTCTTAGCCTTACTTGCTGTCATTTTTTAAAGAAAAAAAGCCTTACTATACTATGTCGTTTTTTAAGAAAAGAAGCCTTACTATACAATATCGTTTTTTAAGAAAAAAAGGCTTCCTATACTATGTCGTTTTTCAAGAAAAAAAGCCATGCTATACTATGTCGTTTTTTTAGGAAAAAAAAGCCTTACTATACTATGTCGTTTTTTAGGGAAAAAGCCTTCCTCGACTATGTCGTTTTTCAAGAAAAAAAGCCATGCTATACTATGTCGTTTTTAGGGGGGAAAATCCATACTACACTATGTCGTTTTTTAAGGAAAAAAGCCTTACTATACTATGTCGTTTTTTAAGTAAAAAAGCCATACTAAAATATGTCGTTTTTTAAAGGAAAAAAGCCATACTATACTATGTCATTTTTTAAAGGAAAAAAGCCATACTATACTATGTCGTTTTTTAGGGGGAAAAGCCATACTATACTATGTCGTTTTTTAGGGAAAAAGCCTTCCTCTACTATGTCATTTTTCAAGAAAAAAAGCCATGCTATACTATGTCGTTTTTTTAGGGGAAAAAAGCCATACTATACTATGTCGTTTTTTTAGGGAAAAAAGCCTAACTATACTATGTCGTTTTTTAAGAAAAAAAGCCTTACTATACATGGTCTTTTTTAAACAAAAAAGCCTTACTATACATGGTCATTTTTAAAAAAAAACACCTTACTATACATGGTCTTTTTTGTAAATAAAAAGCCTTACTATACTATGTCGTTTTTAAAGACAAAAAAGCCTTACTATACTGTGTCGTTTTTAAAGAAAATAAGCCTTACTATACTATGTCGTCTTTAAAGAAAAAAGCCTATACTATGTTGTTTTTTAAGAAAAAAGCCTTACTATACTATGTCGTTTTTTACGAAAAAAAGCCTTACTATACTATGTCGTCTTTTAAGAAAAACGCTTTACTGTACATGGTCGTTTTTTTTAAAATAAAAAAGCCTTACTATACATGGTCATTTTTTAATAAAAACCCTTAATATACATGGTCATTTTTAAAGAAAAAAGCCTGACTATATATACATAGTATTTATTTTTTAAACAAATAAAAGCTTTACTTTACATAGACCACTTTTTTTAAAAAGAAAAAGCCTTACGATGTCCAGCCATTCAAGTCATTTTGCATGCCAGCTTTACGTTTGTACCAAATCTCGGGGTATTCTTTGCTCAGTTATGAAGCACGTCTAATAAGATGAATAAATATTTGACATTATCGTCGACAAGGAAAAAGGGTGTCGCCAAACTTTCGTCAAAACATATACAGACGCTCCCCTACTTACGAACGCAATTGGTTCCGAGCTGGTTGATAAGTTGAATTTGTTTGTAAGTTGATTCAGTGCTATATTTTGTATTATAATTTATGTTTAAGGCCGATATAAGTATATTGAAGGTTTATATAACTGCATTTGTATGTTTAAGGCTTGTATAAGTAACACGCATTGGTTTGTACTGAAAAAAAAACATTTAATAAAATGGAGAGAATATGTACAGTACTGTAGAGAGAGAGAGAGAGAGAGAGAGAGAGAGAGAAAGAGAGAGAGAGATTTATGTATTAGAAACTGGCCAAAAGAAGCGACCTAATGACGATTGCAGTTTTCTTCTTTTTTTCATCATAAATGATGCGGTAGCACTGTATGGCATCATTCAATTGATTTGCAAACTTTGTGCAACGTTCAATATTTGGGTCCTGCTGCTCGATCTTTCTGTTTATAAATGGTACTGACGGTCGAACGATTCAATGCCCGTGAAACGCTTACCACTCTCACGCGCATCAAGCTTCGTTATTATTGCCACTCGTTTCAGAAGAAATGGCTTGCCTCTTCCTTGCAACTCCCTCAATAGAAGCCTTTAGCTTTTTACCAACCATATTCAATATTGGATGCATGAGATATTTAATGATACAAATGAAAAAGGTTCTTTGCACACTGGAGATACATTCACGCACTTCCGCATTGCAACGAAGAAGAAGGTAGATGCTGGGTGAGCTGAGCTCTCACAGCGCCAGGCGTCGGTATTAGCGGCGGAAAGAAGTACTACTCCGAAAAAGGCGTGAAATACAAAATTGGACTTGCGAACATTTTTGGACTTAAACGCAATTTGCAGACATGTTCGTATGTACCGTTGTTCGTAAGTTGAATGTTCGTAAGTAGGGGAGCGTCTGTATATATATAGATATATAGATATCTATAGATATCTATATATATATATATATCAGTGGCGGTCTGTGAATTTCCTAGCGACGCCTTCAGCTGTCGGAATTAATCCAACCCTCAAAAACTTTTATGGCTATAAAACCACATAATCATCAATAATAACCTCATACAATTGAAATATTATTTAGGAATATAGCCATATTTTACTCACCAAAATACATCCTCCTTTTCATGTGTCATTTTCCCTTAAATAGAAGCAACCGTGTGTACTCAAGGGTTTCCAAAAACGACAAGGTAAGGTGTGGCCAATTCATGGTGTAGAGGTTTGTTCACCTGTCTGCCATCTGGGCAGGTGTGGTTTGGATCCTGGTTGGGAAACATTTTCCCTTAATTATTTCTATGTATATGTGTAGTCAACACTTTCCAATAATGTCGAGGTAAAGTGTGGCCACTTCATGGTGTAGTGGTTCTGTTACCTGCCTGCCATGTGGGGAGACAGGGTTTAAATCCCAGTTGGTAATCATTTTTCCCTTAAATAAAAACAACCGTGTGTAGTCAAGACTTTCCAAAAAATGACTAAGTTAAGTGTGGCCGCTTCATGGTGCAGAGGTTTGTTCACCTGACTGCCATGTGGGCAGTTGTGGTTCACATCCCAGTTGGGAATTATTTTTCCCTTAAATAGAAACAACCTTGTGTATTCAAGACTTTCCAATAATGATAAAGTAAAGTGTGGCCACTTCATGGTGTAGAGGTTTGTTCACCTGACTGCTGTGTGGGCAGGCAGGGTTCGAATCTTGGTGGACGATGAACCATTTTGCCATTAAAAAAGACTAAGTCATTCAGTCTTTCCTTATATAAAAGCACCAATGACCATGTGTAGGTGGGCCGCCTCATGGTGTAGTGGGTCAGTCAAAAAAGACTAAGTCATTCAGTCTTTCCTTAAATAAAAGCATCAATGACCATGTGTAGGTGGGCCGCCTCATGGTGTATTTTCCCTTAAAATACACAGTCACCTGCCTGCCTTGTGGGAGGTGAGGGTTCACATCCCGGTGTCGCCAGTCAACGACTGTATGGTGTCGCCAGTCAGCCATAGGCTGACTGGCGAGCACCACCAGGAACCCCCCCATCCCAACTGTCTTCCAGTCAGCCGTAGGCTGACCGGTAAAAATTGTTTTGCTGAAAAAAAATGACTAAGTCTTTATTTTAATGAAAAAAGGATCTTACGTAGACTGAACTACATAGTGTAGTGATCAGTCAAACAACACAGAGATTTGAACCCCAGCCTCCCACATTGAAGTCAGGTGAACAAACCTCTAGGCCAGGGGTCACCAAACTACGGCCCGCCGGCACATTTGGACCGGCCCTCTGAACAATACCAGAGACGCTATCGGAATATTTTTTTTTTTTTTTTTTTTTTGAATTTTTTTTTTTTTTTTTTTTTTTTTTTGGGATGTGGCCCGCCGGCACATTTGGACCGGCCCTCTGAACAATACCAGAGACGCGATCGGATTTTTTTTCCTATTTGGCCTTGAAGACTGGGACATTTTAATCTTGTGTTTGGTTCATTGCACCCCTGCTGAGCCCACAAATCATCCCAGTGAAGCGGGGCTTCGCATTGCTTCTTTGGTGACACGCGCGGGGAGAGTGTTTCCCTTTGATGCATGCGGGCACGTCCACCGTTGCATGCACGAGCAGTGTTACCGAGACATCTGGACGATCGCAGGTGAGGGCGGAGCCCTGGGACCATCGCGGACTAATCAAGCATATTAAAACTGCAACCTGTTTGAGAACGGAATAATGGCGAAAAAGTTAGGTGAGAGAAAAATTGATTCAGAATGCAGGGTATTTAACCTGGAGTGGACAAACGATTATTTTTTTGTTCAATGCAAAGAAAAGGCTGTTTGTCTCATTTGTCAAGAGACGGTGGCGGTATTCAAAGAATACAATCTTTGCCGACACTATGAATCCCGTCACAAAGACAAGTACGATAGATTGCAAGGCCAAATACGAGCAGACAAACTCTCAAAGCGAAAAAGTGGACTACTATCTCAGCAGAACCAGGCATCCGTTCGGGCCAGCTTTTGGGTTGCTAATTGATAGCAAGCAGCGGTAAGCCTTTCACTGACGGAGAGTTTGTTAAGAAATGTATGGATACTGTCGCGGAGGAGGTGTGTCCCGAGAAGAAAGATGCATTTAATGCCGTAAGTCTGTCGGTGAGTACAATGACCAGACGCGTTGAAGAAATCGGGAGTAATGTATATGCCCAGCTGCAGCAGAAGACGAAATAATTTGACTTTTTTTCATTAGCACTGGATGAAAGCACGGACGTGCAAGACACAGCGCAACTGCTCATTTTTATTTGTGGAGTTAGCGCAAACTTTGAGATTTGCGAGGATCTGGCAGCCCTCCAAAGTCTCAAAGGGACTACAACGGGAGAGGATATTTTTGACAAAGTGTGCCAAACCATGGAGAAGTTGGACCTGGACTGGTCAAAGCTAGCTAGCATCACGACTGACGGGGCTCCTAGCATGGTGGCCGAAACTCGCGGTCTAATAATGGGACGCATGAACCGGGAGTTGGAAAAAAGGGGTCTCACCGCCCCGCTACGAGTCCACTGCCAAATTCACCAGCAAGCACTGTGCTGCAAAATGTTGACGTGGGATGCTGTAATGACGGTTGTGGTGTCGTGCATAAACTTCAGAGCAAAGGGAGAAGATTGTGCATGGCACAACAGAAAGTTAATGTTCCATGGCTTTTTCTGTTACAAACTGACACCGGCCCCCCATCAGAGAAGGGAAAAGTTATGTGGCCCTCACAAGAAAAAGTTTGGGGACCCCTGCTCTAGGCCATGAAGTGGCCACACTTCACTTTGTCATTATTGGAAGGTCTTGACTCCACAGATATAGAAACAACTAATGGAAAATGTTTCCCAACCAGGATTCGAACCCCAGCTGCCTATATGGCAGTCAGGTGAACAAACCTCTACGCCACAAATTGGCCACACTTTACTTTGTCATTATTGGAAGGTCTTGACTACAAATATATAGAAACAACAAAGGGAAAAAGTTTCCCAACCAGGATTCGAACCCCACCTGCCCACATAGCAGTCAGGTGAGTGAACCACTACACCACGAATTGGCCACACTTTACTTTGTCATTATTGGAAGGTCTTGACTACAAATATATAGAAACAACTAAGGGAAAATGTTTCCAAACTGGGATTTGAACCCCAGCCTCCCACATGGCAGTCAGGTGAGTGAACCTCTACGCCACAAATTGGCCACACTTTACTTTGTCTTTATTGGAAGGTCTTGACTACACATATATAGAAATAATTAAGGGAAAATGTTTCCCGACTGGGATTCGAACCCTAGCTGCCCAAATGGCAGTCAGGTGAGTGAACCACTACACCACGAATTGACCCCACTTTACTTTGTCATTATTGGAAGGTCTTGACTACAAATATATAGCAACAACTAAGGGAAAATGTTTCCCCACTGGGATTTCAACCCCAGCCTCCCACATGACAGTCAGGTGAACTAACCTCTACGCCACGAATTGGCCACATTTTACTTTGTCATTATTGGAAAGTCTTGACGACACACGGTTGTTTTTATTTAAGGGAAAAATGATTACCAACTGGGATTTGAACCCTGTCTGCCCACATGGCAGGCAGGTGAGCGAAACTCTACACCATGAAGTAGACATACTTAACAGTCATTATTGGAAAGTCTTGACTACAAATATATACGCCTGCGAGAAGGCAATGACGTATCCCTACGCCTGCGAGAAAGCCTTGGTGTCACAAAATCGAATTCTGATTGGTTAAAGCAACAGTCTTATCGACGCATGTTTAATGCAGCATAGCCTGCAGAACTGATTGTGAAGGCCTTGAGGCAGATTTCTGACCCTGGCAACAAATAATGGCTGAAATGTGATTGGTTAAATGCTTCAATATGAAAACACACATCTGGAAGCAGTGCAACCAGCGGGAAAGCAATGAAAGGAAGCTAACAGACAATTTGGAATTATTTAATAAGTATTGATGGACAAAATATAATATACGATTCAGATATTTCTTAGGCCAGCA